>NW_024367217.1:22846-90546 GCF_014805655.1 Passer montanus | reverse complement strand
GCCCCGCGCCCGCCGCGCCGCGCCGCCAGGGGGCGACACCGCTCCGCCAGCGCCGCCGACAGAGCGGGGGGCGGGGCTGGGGGGGGTGTGCCCGCGCGGCGCCGCTGGCCAATAGGAGGCGTGGGATTGGTGAGGGGCGGGGTTTAGAGAGAGGCATGGCGGCGCCCAGGTGTACCCGGATGGTGCGGGGCGCCATGATGTGTGGCGCGAGAGAGCGCGCGGGAAGGTCCCCGTGAGGGGTTTGTCTTTAGGGACAAGCCGGTTATGGCCGGTTTCCGGTCAGTGCACGGGGCCTGAGGACGGGCGCGCCACCACGGCCAGGCCCCATGCGCGGCACCGGCGGCGCTGCAGGGACCGGGCCCTGCCGCCATCGCTGCGCAGCGAGGCGGGACGCGGGGGCCTGTTGTAACCCGCGCGGTGATTGGCTCCCGCCTCACGGAGGGGCGGGGCTAAGGGGAACAGCAGCGCTGGGATTGGCCGGAGCGCGGCGGGGAGCTGCATGTGAGCTGGGAGTGGGTTGGGCTGAAGGAGAGCGGCGCTGCTGATTGGCTGCTGCGCGGCGGTGGGCGGGGCGACAGAGTGCATAAAAGGGTCTCGGCGGGCCGCCTCGCTGTATTTCAGTTTTTCCGTCTGGGGTTGGGAACGAGCCGCTCCCGCTGGTGCTGCCAAAATGTTCGAGGCGCGGCTGGTGCAGGGCTCGGTGCTCAAGCGAGTGCTGGAGGCTCTCAAGGACCTCATCACCGAGGCCTGCTGGGACCTGGGCTCGGGCGGCATCAGCCTGCAGAGCATGGACTCCTCGCACGTCTCGCTGGTGCAGCTCACGCTGCGCTCGGAGGGCTTCGACACCTACCGCTGCGACCGCAACATCGCCATGGGCGTCAACCTGTCCAGGTCAGCCTCTCGCGGGGCGCTGCCGTGGGGCGGCCCAGCAGGCCCGGCGGGCTGCGGCGCTCGGGGCAGCGGGGGACGGGGCTGTGAGGGGCGATGCGGGAGCGCTCCGGAGGTGTGCGGGGGGTCCCGGGGCCGCTCGGAGCCCCCTCAGCCTTTCTCTTCCCTCCCCACCCACCCCCGCCATTCCCCTCACGGCTCTCGCGCCGTTTTTCGCGGCGCGCGCCGGGGCCGTGACGTCACTGCCGGCGGCAAGTGGCGGGAAAAGGCAGCGCTGAGGGAGAGGGGCCGCCATGGCCCCGGGTGCGAGCGGCGGCAGCGTTAAAGCCCCGGAGCTCCCGGGACAGGACACGCAGAGTCCTGGCAGGGCTGCGGCAGGATGGGCGCTGCCAGCGCCTCCGGCTGGGGGTCCTTCCTGCCCCGCGGTGAGGCGTTCTGCGGCAGGGGAGGGACACGGGGCTCCCGCGGAGGGACAAAGATGAGGGGCCTGGAGCGTGTCCATGTCTGTGAGGAAAGGTTCAGGAGGTTGCTGAGAGAGGGGAATCATCGCTGTGTGTAAATGTCCACGGGAGGGGTCAGGGTGGATCCAGGATCTGCCCAGCCGTGGGACAGGAGAACAGGCAGGAGCTGAGGCACGGGAGGTTCCACCCCGTGGATGTGGAAGAGCTTTGTGGGTGACCAAGCAGAGAGGCTGGGGATTCTCCGCATACACTTTCCAAGGGTGTTAGAAGGAGATCCTGCTCGCTGTAATGTCACATCCCCTGCTGCTCTGCCATGAGTCACCTGCCTCTCTCCCTGCAGCATGTCCAAGATCCTGAAATGTGCAGGGAACGAGGACATCATCACCCTGCGGGCCGAGGACAACGCCGACACCTTGGCCCTGGTGTTCGAGGCACCCAGTGAGTTGGGTTCTGGAGCTCCTCTCTTGCTGGGATGTGTTCAGGCAGCTCCAGAAGCCACGGGGATGCAGGAGGGGGGAAATGGCAGTGGGTCCTGTAGGAGTGGGAGGGACTCCTGATTCTTGGAACAGTCTGGAGATTAAAACTTGATCAGGTTGATAAATATTTCCTTTGTGAGAGGAAGGCTCTTTCAGGCTGCACACAGATATTTTGGTTTTATCCTTAGAGCCTGTAAAGGCTGCCAGGGCATTCCCAGAGTGCCAGCCCTGAGGAGCAGAGGGAAATCTCAGTGCCAGGATTGAGGTGGTGCTGCCTGGGGGGCGTGGGGAGTGCCAGCAGTGCGGCTGCCCTCTGCCACTGCCACTTGGTGCCACTGAGCTTTGCTTCTCCAGACCAGGAGAAGGTTTCTGACTACGAGATGAAGCTGATGGATCTCGACGTGGAGCAGCTGGGAATCCCAGTAAGTGACAGCCTGGCACTGGGGGCACTGCTGTGGAGCTGGGTTCACACCAGAGCCTGGAACACAACGGCCTTGGGAACGCTGGACAGGCCTGGGGCTGGCAGGGTGGCACTGTGGGTGTCCCTGGGGGGGCCCAAGGACTGGCACAGTGTCACTGTGAGTGTCCAGGGCTGGCAGGGTGGCACTGTGGGTGTCCCTGGGAGTGCCCATGGGGTGGCACAGTGTCACTGAGAGTGTCCAGGGCTGGCAGGGTGGCACTGTGGGTGTCCCTGGGAGTGCCCAAGGGGTGACACAGTGTCACTGTGAGTGCCCAGGGCTGGCAGGGTGGCACTAGGAGTGCCCATGGGGTGGCACAATGATACTAGGAGTGACACAGCCCTAGCAGGGTGTCACCCTGGGTGCCCCAACCCTGTCAGGCTGTCCCTGTGGGTGTCACCATGGGTGCCCCAGCCTGGCAGGGTGTCACTGTGAGTGCCCAGGGGCTGGCAGGGTGGCACTGCAGGTGTCACTGTGAGTGCCCAGCCCTAGCAGGGTGTCACCCTGGGTGCCTCAGCCCTGGCAGGCTGTCACTGTGGGTGTCACTGCAGATCCCCCAGCCCTGGCACAGTGTCACTGTGAGTGCCCTGGGGCTGGCAGGCTGTCCCTGTGGCTGTCCTGTGGGTGTTCCTGTGGATGTCCCAGCCCTGGCAGGCTGTCCCTGTGGGTGCCCAGCCCTCTGTGGGTGTCACTATGGGTGTCCCAGCCCTGGCAGGGTGTCACTGTGAGTGCCCAGGGACTGGCAGGCTGTCCTGTGGGTGCCTCAGCCCTGTCAGGCTGTCCCTGTGGGTGTCCCTGTGGGTGCCCAGCCCTCTGTGGCTGTCCCTGTGGCTGTCCCAGCCCTGGCACAGTGTCCCTGTGGGTGCCCAGCCCCCTGGGGGTGTCCCCCTGGCTGTCCCAGCCCTGGCAGGCTCGCTGTCCCCCAGGAGCAGGAGTACAGCTGCGTGGTGAAGATGCCCTCGGCGGAGTTCGCGCGCATCTGCCGGGACCTGAGCCACATCGGCGACGCCGTGGTCATCTCCTGCGCCAAGGACGGCGTCAAGTTCTCTGCCAACGGCGAGCTGGGCAACGGCAACATCAAACTGTCCCAGACCAGCAACGTGGACAAGGAGGAGGAGGCTGTGAGTGGGGGGTGCAGGGCTCAGGGCTCGCCTGCAGAGTCCTGGGGGGATCCTGGAACACGTGGACAAGGAGGAGGAGGCTGTGAGTGGGGGGTGCAGGGCTCGCCTGCAGAGTCCTGGGGGGGATCCTGGAATTGGGGAAGGGTTTGGGTTGGAAGCTCACCGAGTGCCAGCCCTGCAGTGAGCAGGGACAGGGCCGTGTGCCCCTGGTTCCCCCGAATCCAGCCCCTCTGGAGCCCCTGATGCTCCAGGGTTCACCTACAAAGCCAGTTCTCTGCCCTGGGGGGCCAGTTCTCTGCCTGGAATTGGGGATGGGTTTGGGGTTGAGAGATTACCAAGTGCCAGCCCTGTAGGGACAGGGCTGTGTGTCCCTCTGATTCCCCTGATCCAGCCTCTCTGGTTCCCCTGATCCAGCCCCTCTGGAGCCCCCCTGTTGCAGGGCTCACCTGCAGAGCTGGCTCTCTGCCCTGTGGGGGATCCTGAATTGTGAAGGGTTTGGGTTGGAAGGTCACTGAGTGCCAGCCCTGCAGTGAGCAGGGACTGGGCTGTGTGTCCCCCTGATTCCCCCGAATCCAGCCCCTCTGGAGCCCCTGGAGCCCTGCAGTGTCACCTGGGGGCTCAGCAGTGCTGGGCAGGCAGGAGCAGCCCTGCTGGCCCTGGCCTGTGTGTGCCAGGGCTCTGGACTCCTGCCCTGCTTGCCCAGGTCACAATCGAGATGAACGAGCCGGTGCAGCTGACCTTCGCCCTGAGGTACCTGAACTTCTTCACCAAAGCCACCCCGCTGTCCCCCACGGTGACACTCAGCATGTCTGCAGATGTTCCTCTGGGTGAGTGCCACCAGCAGAAGTGGAACTTGAGGCCGGATTTGGTGCAGCCCCCTCTGAACACCGTTTTTTTCCGTTCTCTCCCCCAGTTGTGGAGTACAAGATCGCTGACATGGGACACCTGAAGTATTACCTGGCCCCCAAGATCGAGGACCAGCAGGATGGCTCTTAACTGGAGCAGCACTGGGCAGATCTGCTCCTGCCTGGAGGCAGCAATTCCAGAGCCTGGCAGCCCTGGGAGCACTGTAGCTGTGTCTTGTAGATAACTTTGTAAATATTTTTCAACTCTGCGTTTTGCTATCCTGGTATCATTGGAAATAGGAAAGCTGAGTTTTTTTAGTCTGTTCCTGTACTCCCAGCAGTCTCTTGGGTGCTGTTGCAGGTGAAATTTCTTACTCCTTTCAGCTGCTGTTGGAGAAGAGGGGCAATATTTAATGGGTCAAGTTGTATCCTGGAGTTTCCCCTGGGGAGCTGTAGCTTAGGGTTGCTGTTTTGTTACCCCACCAATTTATGTGACCTTCCTTCATTTATTTTTGAAGCCGATATTTTGACTGAAACTTGGAAAATGGAAATAAAAAATATAATTTCCTGGAGTATGTCGTGTTTCAGTGTGGTGAATGGGTGCTTTTGAAGCTGTGCTGGTGTACCCCGAGTCCTTCTCAAGGCCCAGAGTTCAGCTCTGAGGTGTGGGAGAGGTGCCACTCTGTTCCCTGGGTGTGGCACTTGGGGACAGGGGCTCGTGCTGGCCGTGGTGCTGGAATTCCCGGTCCTGTGAAGGCTTTTCCCAACCTTTGCCCGATTTTTTTTCCCGGGGACGAACCGCCTGGGAAGCTGTCCCCGGCAGGTGACAGAGGATGGCAGCAGGTGGCAGTGCCGGCCACGAGCGAGCCCCGCCGCTGCCTGGGAGGGACAGTCCCTGCTCGGGGCTGGGGACAGCACTGCTCGGGGTTGGGGACAATCCTGGCCTTGGGGACAGCACTGCCCCGGCCTTGGGGACAATCCCTGATCGGGGCTGGGGACAGCACTGCCCCGGCCTTGGGGACAATCCCTGCTCTGGGTTGGGGACAGCACTGCTCGGGGTTGGGGACAATCCCTGCTCTGGGTTGGGGACAGCACTGCTCGGGGTTGGGGACAATCCCAGCTCTGGGTTGGGGACAGCACTGCCCTGGCCCCGGGGACAGTCCCAGCTCTGGGTTGGGGACAGTCTCTGCTTAGGGTTGGCGAAAATTCCTGCTTGGGGTTGGGGACAGCATTCCCCCGGGCCCGGGGACAATCCCTTCTCGGGGTTGGGGACAGCCCTGCTCCGGCCCTGGGGACAATGCTGCCTGGCCCCGGGGACAATCCCTGCTCGGTCCTGGGGGTTGGGGACAATCCCTGCTCGGGGCTGGGCTCCTGCTGGGACCCGCACTCCTGCCCATCCCTGGCCTTGTCCCAGGCCAGCCTGGAGGGGACACTCAGGGACAGTGCCAGGTGTCCCCCCTACGGCACATTTCCAGCTGCCTCCCTTGCTGAGCTGCCTCCGGATCCTCCCCGATTTATCCTCCAGCACCTCCAGGAAAACATCTGGCAAGGCACATCTTCCACCCGGCCTGTTCAGCCGTTCCGGGGCTGTTCCCCATTAACCCGGGTTTGTTCCCCGTTCACCCGGGGCTGCTCCCCTCCATCCGGGGCTGTTCGGGCACAGGAGGCCGGCCCGGCCCCGCCGCTGCTCACCCGGGTTTCTTCCCCGTTCACCCGGGGCTGTTCCCGTTCACCCGGGTTTGTTCCCCGTTCACCCGGGGCTGTTCCCGTTCACCCGGGGCTGTTCCCCGTTCACCCGGGGCTGTTCCCGTTCACCCGGGTTTGTTCCCCGTTCACCCGGGTTTGTTCCCCGTTCACCCGGGGCTGTTCGGGCACAGGAGGCCGGCCCGGCCCCGCCGTGACCTGGAAGGGAAGCGGCGTCACCGGGATCGACTTCCCGGGGCCGGGGGGAACAGGCGGGGCCGGGATGGAGCGGGCGGGCGGCAGGTACCGGGCCGGGCCGGGCCGGGCCGGGCCGGGCTTCGCTGGGGGCTTGTGATGGGTTCGGGGTGGACTTACGGGCGGCAGGTACCGGGCCGGGCCGGGCCGGGCCGGGCCGGGCCGGGATGGGCTTCGGCGGGGGCTCGGGGTGGGTTTGGGTGGGTTCGGGATGAATTTGGGGTGGTTCAGGTGGATTCGGGGTGGTTTGGGATGAGTTTGGGTGGGGGTTCGGGGTGGGTTTGAGTGGATTTGGGGTGGGTTTGGGTTGGAGTTTGGGTGGGTTCCGGTGGATTTGGGGGGGTTTAGGTGGGTTTAGAGTGGTTCGGGATGGATTTGGGGTGGTTCAAGTGGATTCGGGGTGGTTTGGGATGGATTTGGGGTGGTTTAGGTGGATTTAGGGTGGTTTGGGATGGATTTGGGGTGGTTTGGGATGAGTTTGAGTGGGGGTTCGGGGTGGGTTTGAGTGGGTTTAGGTGGATTCGGCGTGGATTTGGGGTGGGTTTGGGTTGGAGTTTGGGTGGGTTCAGGGTGGATTTGGGGTGGGTTCAGGTGGATTTAGGGTGGTTTGGGGGTTCGGGGTGGATTTGGGTGGGTTTGGGTGAATTTGGATGGTTTGGGTGGGTTTGAGTGGGTTTAGGTGGATTCGGCGTGGATTTGGGGTGGGTTTGGGTTGGAGTTTGGGTGCATTCAGGGTGGATTTGGGGTGGTTCAGGTGGATTTAGGGTGGTTTGGAGGTTCGGGGTGGATTTGGGTGGGTTTGGGTGAATTTGGATGGTTTGGGTGGGTTTGAGTGGGTTCCGGTGGATTCGAGGTCGACTTGGGGTTGTTTGGGTGCGTTTAAGTGGATTTGGGGTGTTTTGGATAGATTTAGGGTGGGTTTGGGTGCGTTTTGGGTGGATTTGGGGCGTTTTAAGTGGATTTAGGTGGATTTGGAGTGGATTTTGGGCGTTTTGGGTTTATTTGGACTGCCTTTGGTGTGTTCCGGGTGGATTTGGGGCATTTTAAGTGGATTTAGGTGGATTCAGAACAGCCTGGTAAATAATGGGCCAGTGGGTAAGAAAAGAGAGCAGAATGGGGCACAGGTGGGAAATCTGGCACCTTTCAGAAAGTTTGGGTTATTCTGGCTGTTTCCCCTCGAGCCTGGGGGTGTTTGGGTCAACAAGGATGTGTGGGGAGCAGGAAATCCACCCTGCAGGTGTTTCCATTATCCACAGGGCCAAAAATGTTTTGTCCGTGTTTGGGTTTTGCCACTAAAACAAAAGCCCAAAGTTCAAACCAAAGGTTCAGTGGTGGAAATTTCAGATCAGAGGGGATTTTATAAAAGTCAATTTTACAGCAGGAGGAACGAAGCTGGGTGGGGAATGTGCCAGCACTTAGGGACAAAGGGCTCAGTTCAATGGAGACTCAGGATTTGAGAGGATGCATCACCTCTGATGATGAAAAATGTTGTGGAAACAGAATTTTTATCCCTTCCTGTTGGCACCGCTGGAATATCTACTTTTGTTCCCTTGGTTCCAGACTTTCTGAGACAATAAAAGCTCCATTGAGGCTTTGGGGGGTGTGGGGAGCCCTTCCCTGCCTGTCCCCTGGGAATCTGTCCTGCTGGGAGGGTGGCAGGGGGAGCTTGGCAGGAGGCTCCTGGGCAGCTCTGGCTCTGCTCCCTGCCCCAGGCTGTCCCCTGCCACTGGCACCCTGCTCTGCACACCTTGATGTGCCCTCACCTCTCTCTGTCTCCTTGTCCTGCTCCTCTGAGTCACTCCTGCTGTCCCCATGGCAGCTCCATCTCCTTCCAGTGGTTTGCGTTGCTTTTTGTGTTTGGTTGGTTCTTTGGGTTATTTTTTTTTCCCAAATTGCTCTCTTGCTCTCCTGCAAAGTCTCCTGGTGGTTGAAAAGCTGCTTTGTTTAGCTCTGGTTTGGGTTTGTTTGCTGCTGTCCTGTTCAGAAAGAGCCAGAGTTGGACATGTGCAAGAGCTGGGTCATTCCTGGGCCCTGCCCTGGAATTTCCAGCTGGTTTAAGCACAGGTTCTCCCTTGACTCCAAACATTGTTGCAGCTCGATCCATTTTGTATTTCAGGCTTCAAGTGAAATGCTTAGCTCCTCTGTGGGAAAAGTGTTAATTTACAGAGGGGAGCAGAGCTGTGTTGGGTGGCACAGCCTTGACAGGGGAGTTTCTCCTCTGAAACAACAGCTCTGTCTCTCAGACTGCCATCCCTCAGTCTCCTCTCCTGTTTCTGCCCCTGGCCCTGGCTCCCAGGCTGTAGCTGATGCCCAGGCCCCCCTGGAATGATGCCATCCAGGACCAATCTCTCGGCTGGGATCCCCAGCAGCAAAGTGAAATATTCCAAACTCGCCAGCACCGATGATGGATACATTGACCTGCAGGTAAAAGTGGGGAAGGAGGCGGTGAATCCACGAGGGCAGAGCCAGGAGGGAGCCAGACCTCAGCCCTGCCCCTCTGGAGAGCCCAAAGAGCCTTCCTGGGAGCAGGGGCTGGCTCAGCAGGGCCTCAAGGGCAGATTCCCCCTGGAGGGCAGCTCTGGAGCAGAATTTTGTGCCAGCTGTGGGGTCCCATCTGTGCTGTGGTGGGAGGGGAGCCGTGCCGAGCTCAGCCGTTCAACGTTTGGGTTTTTCCACCCAGTTCAAGAAGAGCCCACCCAAAATCCCCTACAAGGCCATCGCGCTGGCCGTGGTGCTCTTCATGATCGGGACCTTCCTCATCATCATCGGGGCCCTGCTGCTGGCAGGGTACATCAGCAAAGGGGTGAGTGCTTCTGACACCCTGGCACTGGTCCTGCACTGCCCCGAGCCCCCACTGCCCACCAGGGGACACCAGGGGAGGTTTCAATTCAGAATTAGGAAAGGTTTGATGTGGGAAATGCCTGCTGCAGTGCCCAGCCCTGGGAGGGTTCAGAACATGAGGATGTGGCACTCCAGGCCCTTGGGGTGGTGCTGGGTCTTGCTTGGACTTGATGACCTTGAAGGTCTTCTCCAGCCTCAAGGATCCTGTGATGGATCAGTGCAGAACCTCAGAGCCACGGGGAGTGAGCAGGGAATGGATCTCCAAGGAGGGCTGAGTGTCCCTGGGGAGGTCACAGCCCTGTCCTGGAGAGGTCTCAGGGACAGGGAGGAGCTGCCAGACCCTGCGTGGGGCACAGCACCATTCCCCATCTGGCTGTGGGTGATCCATGGGCAGGATCTGCTCCTGCAGCTCTGGGTGCCTCTCCCCCTGCTGCCTGGGCTCAGGGGGGTTGGCAGCTCTGCCTTATCTCTGGCAGCAGCAGCAGCTCCTGGGGCTATCAGCACAGCTCCAGGCACAGATCCCCGGGCTCGTGCTCGCAGCTCCCAGCCCTGGCTGCACCTCCAGGGGGTCCCTGGTGAAGGATGGGGTCCCTCGAGGGGTCCTGCAGCAAGGAGGAGAGGCCAGGGTGGGATTAGGGGTGCAGCCTGATGACAGCTGAGCTGTTTCTGGTGGAAGATGGGTTTTTATTGCTCAGCTCGCCAGGCCTTGGGGATGGATCACAGAACCACGGCACGGTTTGGGTTCAGAGAACCTTCCAGATCAGCTGGTTCTCAGAATTCATTCACATCTCACCTGCCTTGGGCAGGGCAGCCTTCCCCTGGACCAGGCAGGGTGTGAGAGGGAGGAGAGCCCCTCTCAGAGGTGTCACTGTGGTGCCTTGGCAAGGCTGAGCTGGAGCAGGGTTACAGAATAAAGCAGGGATTTATGAAAAGGATCTCCTCAGTGGATGCACCCTGGGCAGCACAAGAGCCCAGCCAGGGCTGCACCCAAGGTGAGCCAAAATGGGCACAAAATGAGCCCAGGATGAACCAAAATGGGCACAAAATGCATGACAGGTCACGAGGTCTGTCCCTTTGATCAGTTCTGCTCCATTTGCATATTGGAGCTAATTGTCAATTACAGCTTTAGGTTATTATGAAGTCCCATCCTTGTTTTTCCCTCTTCATTCCACGTTGTTGTGCTCTTGGGTGGGATTTGGGTGGTTGTCCTTAGTCCCCAGCTAGAGAAGGAATTGTTTTGTCTCCCTGCCCTGTGCAGAGAGCTTACAACACTTCACACGAAGCTCAGAACTGCACACTAAAGCAGCACAGAAGCTGAAAAACATAAAAAGCTGAACCCTGAGGTGTGGCATTCACATTCTCTGAACAGAGACAGACATCATTCTCTCTCTCAGGCTTTTTCCTGGAGAAGCACAGAGGGAAAACAATTTTTACTTCTGCTTGCCGCTCCTGGTGTTTTGCACGCGTAGAATGCGTTGGGAAGATTGAAGGAATTTAGTGATTAGATTGTCTACCTGAAGGAATTCAGTAATTAGATTCTGATGGAGATTGTTTATGTTAATTAACCTGTCAGGTCCAAGCTGTGTGGACTGTCAGTCTGCAGACAGTGACAAGTTTTCCAGTTGGTATGATGCAGTATAAGATAGTTATAATGTAATATAAACCAGTTTTTTACCAAAGCAAGCGTTCAGCATTCCACATTTGAGCCAGATACAAAGAATTTCCTGTCTTGAGGGTGCCCTGCACTGCTGGCCCGAGCTGAGGTGCTGCTGTGTCCCTGCAGGAGACCGAGCGCGCCATCCCGGTGCTCATCATCGGCATCCTGGTGTTCCTGCCCGGCTTCTACCACCTGCGCATCGCCTACTACGCCTCCAAGGGCTACCGGGGCTACTCCTACGACGACATCCCCGACTTCGACGACTGAGCTCTTCATTAACCCCGCGCTAATTAGGCTGCTCACAGCTGGTAGTTCCCCCTGGGTGCTGGCGGGGCGCGGCCCCGGCGCGGCGCCGTGGCCCGGCCTCGCGGTGTTGCAGTTTGGGGTTCCCAGCTTGGACCTGAACAAAAGGAATTGCAAAGAATTTGGGGTTTGTGGGGTTTTTCTGGCCTCGAGGTGTTGCAGTTTGGGGGGTTGGAGGGTTTCCAGCTTGGAATTGACCAAAAGGAATTGGAAAGAATTTGGGGTTTGTGGGGTTTTTCTGGCCTCGAGGTGTTGCAGTTTGGGGGGTTGGAGGGTTTCCAGCTTGGAATTGACCAAAAGGAATTGGAAAGAATTTGGGGTTTGTGGGGTTTTTCTGGCCTCACGGTGTTGCAGTTTGGGGGTTCCCAGCTTGGAGTTGAACAAAAGGAAATGGAAAGATTTTGGGATTTTATTCCGGCCTCGAGGTGTTGCAGTTTGGGGTTCCCAGCCTGGAATTGACCAAAAGGAATTGCAAAGAATTTGGGGTTTGTGGGGTTTTTTCCGGCCTCAAGGTGTTGCAGGTTCTCCGTTTTGGGGGTTTGGGGGAATCCAGGGGGGTTCCCAGCTTGGACCTGAACAAAAGGAATTGCAAAGAATTTGGGGTTTGTGGGGTTTTTTCCGGCCTCAAAGTGTTGCAGGTTCTCCGGTTTGGGGGGTTGGGGGTTCCCAGCCTGGAACTGATCAAAGGGAATTGCAAAGAATTTGGGATTTATGGGAGTTTTTCCTCTCGGGGTTGCATAATTCCACTCCTCCTGGGCGAGGCAATCCTTGCAATTTTCCAAAAATAGATGAGCTGGTTTCAGCTGCAGATACTTGTTTGGTTTTGTTTTTTGTTTTTTTTTTTTTTTCTCTAAGTGTTTTCTAGAATTTATTTTAGCTTTCCATGAGATTGTGGTTATTGTTGGGTTACCTTTGCAGACAGACCATCATTAAACTCTCCTTTTGCTCTCTGTCCACCAGAAATGCTTCCAAACCACTGGCCCTGCAGTAAATAAAGTCTGATGAGAGTGGGGAAAGCAGCAGGAAGGGGTTTCCACCTCCACAGCTCCCTGTGAGAGTGGCCAAGCTCATTTCCCCCAACAAACACCTCCTGCCATGAGCTCTCCCCGTGCCACTGCTGCTGTTTCCAAGATCTGCTTGTCCTGCACAGGACTGGTGCTGGAGTTTGCTTGTCATTAAACCACCAAATGGATACTGGGAGAGGGATTGGAACCCAGACTCCACTGTCCAAATACCAAAACTCTTGGGCTTGGCTGCTGTGGGTGTTGGAGACCTTGAACTCCAGCTGTCTGTCCTCTGAGTCCTTTTGTCCTCGTGCAGATAATTTGCTGTGCAGACCTGCCCAGTGAAGAGAAGTTCTGTGACCAAACCCCTCTGATTGCTTTGCTGATGTGCATTCAGGGAAAACAGAGATGGCTCCACTTCTGTGAGGTCAGGCCAGGCCTGGACGAGGAGCAGCGATGCAAGTGGGTGCACTGGACATGAGTAAAGTTCTGTGTTCTCTGAAACCCCAGGTTTGTCCTTCCCACCTTCACGGGTGTCAGAGTGCACGAGAAACTCTGCTGGGCTTTGGCTGCTGCTGCCTGCAGCTCCCAGGAGGCAGAGCTGGAGCAGCCCCAGCAGTGCCAGGCACTGCCCAGCTGAGCCCAGGTCCCAGGTGGGCAGAACATTCCAGAAGGAGGGGGCAGGAGTGACTGCCAGTGGCTGGACAAACACCTCCTCCTAGAATTGCCTTTTTTCCTCCTTCAGTGCTCCAGATCAAACCCAAACCCTGAGCCAAGGTGGTTTTTTAACCCTTCACTTGTGTGCACTTCCCCAGCACTGAGGAAGAACTGGTTGAACTGTTAAATTCAGGATTTCCACCTCTGGAGGTTCCCTCCCTGCTGCCAGCCCCAGCTGGGGCACAGGGGACAGGGACACACGTGCTGCTGGCAGCAGCTGGAATGGGGCAGTTTGGCCAGGAGAATCAGCCTCTCTTCATGAATCAGCCTCTCTTAGGGGACAAGAACTGCGTTTATTTGGGTTTGGGGAGCGGGGGCAGGAAGTGGAAGGGAAGTTTGGATGGGAAAAGCAAAGAGGGAGGGAGGAGATGAAGCAGTTTGGGAAGGGGGGGTCACCTAAGTGGGATGGATGAGGGGGACAGCAGAAGGAACTGGAGTTGGGTGATCCTTGTGGGTTCCTTCCAGCTTAGGGCATTCTGTGATTCTGAGAACATGCTGGAGGAAAGGAATTCATGAATTTCCTTTGCTTTGACAAGAGGAAAAGTCCTCAGGCAGCAGTGGATAAATAAGCAGGGCCCTGTGAGGGATGGCCAGATGAAGAAGTCCTCTCTGCAGGGGTTTTTATATCTAATTGGGGAAAAAAGAAACACTTCTGGGAGAGAAAAGGGGATTCTGAGCACTGGAAATACAGGGATGCAGAGGACTTCACTCTTCAAACACTTCTAGGAGAGAAAAGGGGATTCTGAGCACTGGAAATACAGGGATGCAGAGGACTTCACTCTTCAAACACTTCTAGAGAAAAAAAGGGGATTCTGAGCACTGGAAATACAGGGATGCAGAGGACATGCAGGTTTTGGGGAGCCCAGACTGACTCCTGCAGCACGAGGGGAATGGGAAAAGGCCTGGGAAGGAGTTTGTGGTTCCAGAGCAGGGCTGGAATGACAAATCAGGCACTGATGGATGAGGATAGCTCTGAATAGCTGCTCCCTTTGTGGGGCATCCCCCGTTCTGGGCCAGGCAGCTCCTCAGGGAGGAACAGGCAGCATTTCAGAGCCTGATGGTGTTACCTTGCACAGGAGCTCTGCAGAAAGAGCAGGCAGCCACATCCCAGGCTCTTCTCTGCTTTGTGAGTGCTTGCATTGGTGTCTCTCAATGCCCTTCTTCCACTGCTGCTGCAGGGTGGAGTTACACACTTAATTACCTGCTTCATTTAATGCCATGGAATTGCTGGAAAGATTTGGAAAGGTGATTCTGCAGTCCTGGGAGCTGCCAGCAGTGCCCAAGAAATCCTCCTGCTGTATTTGTTATAAAAGATTTTAGGCAATCTCATGACTGGATGGTTTTTTTTGTTCTTTTTGTTTGTTTGTTTGTTTGTTTGTTTTTGGGTTTGGGGTTGGGTTTGTTTGGGTTTTTTTTGTTTGTTTTTTGGGGTTTTTTTTGGGGGGGGGTTGTTTTGTTTTGTTTTGGCTTGGTTTTTTGGGGTTTTTTTGGGTTTTTTTTGAGTGAACAAAGCCAGAATAATCCAAAGTATTGTGCAAATGGTGCCATAAACCCCAAAGGGGACATCACCCAGCCCTTGGACCTCCCAAGCACTGCAGACACCTTTGGTTTCCCCCTCCCAGCTCAGGGCAGTCCTGCCTTCACTTCCTGCCTCCTGAGCCTGATGAAAAGGAGATTTCTGCCCTTTTCCCAGGGCTCTGTGCTGACCCAGCTGTGCCCCCCTGCTCCCACTCCTGTGTCCTGTGTGGAATGTGGAAGTGCACATGCACAGCAGCTCCTCTCCCCTTCCTGAGCACAAAAGCAGCCTGAGGATTTTTAGGAATGCTGGATTTGACTAAAAATAGTCCAGACAGTCCTGCAAGACCACGACAGAGCCTCCCAAGAGAGCTGGCTTTGTTCTGTGCTGGAGCCAAGGGTCAGGGGGTGGAAAACTCGATTTTTGATTAGAAATTATTGTTTGCAATGGATTGAACTGCCTGCTTTGCTGCTCTGGGCTCAGGTTTGTGCTGGCACCCCTGAGGCCTTTTCTTCCCTGCTTAGGAAGGTGTTCAGGAACTGCTTTTAATCAGAAGAAAGGCAATTAGTGGGAGCTGTTGTGTGGCCTGCATGGAGAGAGCTTTCTTGTGATAAGGATCAGGAAGTGACATTTCCTTCCTGCACCTGCACTTGGGCTGGATGCTGAGCCAGGGAGCTGCCCTCCCACACAAGGCAGAGCCAGCACAGCCCTGCAGAGCTTTTCCAGCTCTGTTCTCTTCTCCAGAACTGTGATGAATCTTGGAGAGGACTTTCAGCCCCCGTGAAACAGCAGGTTTGGCACTGGAGCAAAAATTCTGTGGAGGAATCACAGTTTCACCCTGGGCTGTTAAAGCAAAGGGCAGCAAATCCACTAGTCACCACTAATTAATTCTGTTTTGAAATATTTACTTGGGCTGAAGTAGTAGCTGCTCTTAAGTCTTTAAAGGATTAGCTGCCTGCTACTCTTTCGTGCCTGCAACCATTTATTTAAGCTGTTGCTGCAAATCATGCTGTTAACCTGTCAGGAGAGGTTTTAACCTTCCTTCTCTTGTCAGTGGGAAACGCCTGCTGCAGATGGCCCTGCTGATGTGACAGAAATTAAACACCCACTCGGGTCCTCTGAGCTCTTCTCCCCAGCTTCTTCAAGGAAAGGCAAGCCAGAAAATGCACGTAGTGATAATTGTCTGCATCAGGGTGTTCAGAGGCTGAGGAGGGGCTGTGAGGAGTTAGAGAACATCAGCTGGGTCATGCAGGAGCCTCAGTTTCTGAATTAAAGTCGTGGGTAGCAAAGGAAATGCTCAGGATCTAGAACAAACCCTTAAAGAAAACAGAACTCACCTCAGCAGGGATTATTTCTTACTCTCAGGTAAATGTTTGGTGTAAAAGGGAAAGATCTCAGGTCCTTAAACCTACAAATACTAATTAGCATCACCATACAATTTTCTAGCAGTTTTCATTAATGTGGCATCAGAAGAAGTCTGCCAGCACCTATAATCCTCATTTTTCTTGTCTCTCAACACTAACAGTCCCTAGCACACCATGACCTCTTCCCTGCTATTTTGGGTGGTTCTTTTCCAGACAAATGCCTTATTTTCTCTGTATTTGATACTGGAGGTCAAGAGAATCCTCTCTGCCTTTTATTGCACAAGAACAGAGGCAGGATTGTAACAGGGCCAGTGCAAATGTGTGCCTAAAAATAAACCAGTGGATGGTCTCCAGCTTCAAGCACAAAAAGAGCATTTGTGGAGGTCTCTCTTTGTTGCATGATCGAGTTTCAGATCACTGAGGAGCCACTTCAAAGTTCAGCTCACAAGCAGGTCGTGGTTTAATCCTCCCCATGAAACAAAGACAACTCTGTGACTGGGATCCATGGTCAGCTGCCACCCTGAGCCCCTGGAGCTGGCAGAGCTCACTTGGGATGGAGCATCCCTGGGGCAGGGGCAGTGTCTGGGCTGCTGCCTCCCACCCTGGGCTGCTGCTTCCCACCCTGGGCTGCTGCCTCCCACCCTGGGCTGCTGCCTCCCACCCTGGGCTGCTGCCTCCCACCCTGGGCTGCTGCCTCCCACCCTGGGCTGCTGCCTCCCACCCTGGGCTGCTGCCTCCCACCCTGGGCTGCTGCCTCCCACCCTGGGCTGCTGCCTCCCACCCTGAGGTGCTGCCTCCCACCCTGGGCTGCTGCTTCCCACCCTGGGCTGCTGCTTCCCACCCTGAGGTGCTGCCTCCCACCCTGGGCTGCTGCTCTGCTGCCTCCCATGCTGCCTCCTCTCCTGGGCTGCTGCCTCCCACCCTGGGCTGCTGCCTCCCACCCCGAGTGCTCTCCTGGGCTGCTGCCTCCCACCCTGGCCATGGGCCCAGGGCTGCAGAGGGCCAGGCAGGCCCACAGCCCTTCTGCCACCTCTGCTGGAAACAATGTGAGGGGCCAGAGCTTGCAGAACACTTCAGTGACACTGCTTGGCACCAATAAGGAACAGCAGAGAGGTGGCACTCCAGGCAGGGAAGGGGTTAAACGACTCACAGGGCAGTTCTGGGGGGAGAAGTTGGAGTTCGTTGTTCCAGGCTCTCTGTGGATTTCTGTTTTGTCCTCTCACCTGTGATTCTTGGTCCTCATCAAGGATGAGTGCTTCCCCTGGTTTTGTTGGCCTGTGAGCCTCTCGGGGCATGGCCTGTGCCCTCACCTGTGGCAGCAGCACAGAGGGGAGCTGTGCTGGCAGGCAGCTATAAATAGAGAGCCTGGCCAGCCCTGTGGCATCCGTGTGCTATAATTGCCTCTCTGCACCCCGTGACGAGCCCTGCTCCAGCTGTCAGGGCAAGGAGGAGCTGCAGGGAGCCCCCCCAGTCAGTCCCAGCCCCTGGAGTTCTCTCCCTCTGCCTCGGGGAGTTCTGCTTTTCCTCTGGGAGTGTGACCACTCCTGTGTGTGCCCAGTGGGATTTGGGCAGCTCAGTTTCAGCAGCTGCTTTGTAGAGGGCTCGTGGTCTAATTCATGCCTCAGCACCTTTGTTTATTTTGCCTTGTGGCCCTGGCTGGTGTGGCTGTGTCACTGCTGATGTCACCGTGTGCTGTGCTCACACGAGGGATTAAGTGAGTCACTAAAAGTGGCCCAAGCCCTCCATCCTTCCTCTCTGAGGAATGCCTTGCCAGGGGGTGAAAGCAGAGACTGTGTCTGCTCTCACTTCTCTGCTGAGGGATGAGTAAGCAGCCACCAGGCACTGCTGTGCAGTCAAGGACCTTTTATTCTGTGCTATAAAATTCCTCTAATGGACTTCAAAATGATTTAGTGCACCGTGTCCACCTCATTTGGGAAGTAGTTTAAGTGGCAATGAGCTGCTCTGGTCCTGCTTACCCAGATCTGCCCACAGCAGCTGCTCTGTATTCCCAGAGCTTTGAACAGCCCCACATGAACGAGACACAAGGTGACAATCCCAGCTTGTCTCCCCCTTGGAGGAGTCCTTGCTGGACTGCCTCTGTGGGATTCACACAGAATGTTATTGTGAGGCAGGCTATTTTTTGAAAAATTTAATTTTTTAATATTATAAAAACTAAACTCAAAGCACACCAAGAAAACAAGAGTGGAAATGAGCTAAGGATCCCAGACCCAAACCAATAATAGCATTATTTGGGTCCATTGGAAGGGACCATCTCAGTTCCACTCCCCTGCCAAGGGTGAGGATGCCATTCACCAGATGCCATCCCTGGATGTGAAGTTTTGATTTGGTCTTTGGGACATGCTGTGCCCAGATCAATGATTCACATCCCAGCCGAGACAACACTTGGGGTTAAAATGGAAATTTTGAGTAAGAGATGCCGGCCAAAAACATTTCAGCCTTGAAATTTATGCCAGTAATATTTGTGCTGCATCTGAGGAAAACCCTGACCTGCAGCCCTGTCCCTTGATCCACACAGAGCCACGAAGAAACAACCCAAATAAAGCTGGGGAATGTCCCCAGTAAAGCTCCCTTGGGCTGGTTGGTGACAGGGTGCAGCAACAACCTGTTCAGGTAAATCCCTGAGTGAGCTTTGGGGAGCTCAGGTAATCCAGACTTTCTCCAGGATGGAGAAAACAAAGGGAATGTGTCTCCTTTTGGATCTCAAAGGTCAGCACACCAAATGATTGATGATGATGATTGATGATGCTGATTTCTCCTGCTGTGTGGTCATGAAGGACACATGGTGCACATCCCATGGTCAATTCTTCCAGCTTTTATCTGTGAATCATTCAGGCAGACAGGGATTGAATGTTTAGATAAATACCTCAGGGTTCTTTGCTACATTTTATTAACACAAATTATATATGCCAATAATCCCAGTAAAGCTTCTGCTTCTGCAGCAGGACAGTGATGGCATAAAAAGGGCTTTGACTCCCTGAAGAAGGGAAATGCCAGGGAATTTGCTCAAACTTTGCAGCACAGGAGGCCACCTGGAAGGGAATTTATCAATTTAAGAGGAAAAAGGACTGCAAAAGGCTTTACTGGGTTTGAGCCCATGGTTCCAGGGGGTCTAGCTGTGTCAAATTCAATTCTTAGAGCACTAAATCCACCTTCATCATCCTTCCCCTGCTTGTCCTTGGGATTATCAGGACCCTGAGGTCTTTATCTGTTACATTCCAATCTGACTGATGTGTTTTCCCTCTGCCACCTTTCACCTGGGTAGGGCAGGTTGGAAAATGATAACAATCCAATATAAAATAGCCAGAGCTGCGCCTCTGTCCCTGATCCTGAGCACACACAAACTCCTGTCAACAGCACAACTGCTGCAGCCTCCATCAACCTGGCATCACTAAAATGTCCCTCCTGTCACCTCCCCACCCTGACAAACAAAGGCTTTTAAGGTTTAAAAGCTGCACTGAAGCCTGTGCCTACATTTGGGACAAGGCCAGGTATTGAATAATGCCCAGGATCAATATCCATAATCAAGCCTCAGCCCTGCCCTCTATAGTTCTCCATATGTCTCACTGGAAAAACCTTTCAGAAGCTTAACCAGGAGAGTGATGCAGTGGAAAAAAAATATGGGAGGATAAGCACAAATGCTCCAGAGGCCTCCTGGGGTCTCTGGTCTTAAAAGTAAGCTGCTGGGTTTTAATGGGATCGGATGAAACCCTCTTGGTGGGGGGGGTGGGACAGCTGGTGAGCAAACACCCTGCCAGCATTCCTTCCTGCCAAACACTGCACAAGCAGCAAGGACCCAAAAGACCAACAGAGAGCTGCAGGTCTGGGTGGAACAGGGCCCAGCCGGGGAGCACGGCCATCACTCGGGGCTGCACCTTCATCAAACAGCAGCAGGGCTGGGGGAGCAAGCCCAGCACGGGCAGTATCTCCCCAAGGACAGCCAGTGCAAGGAGGAAGGGCAGGAACCAGCTGAGGGGCTCAGCCCTGGCTGCCCACACAGCCCCGAGCAGGGGAAGGAGCCAGGAGTGATGTGTCTGAGAACTGCACCTTCTGGGAAGGGCAGCACACAAATTAGAGAGTTAACGTTGTCAGGAGCCATTAGGGATGTCAGGTGCTGCCGAGAGGGACGTGAGAGAGGCAGAGTCCAGAGCTGGGTACCAGACGTCAGCAGTGCCTGAAAACACCCAGCTCTGTGGGCTGGCAGGGGGGATTTGTCACATTTGTGTCACATTTGTGCCATATTTGTGCCACATTTGTGCCACATTTGTGTCACATTTGTCATTAGGGATGTCAGGTGCTGCCGAGAGGGACGTGAGAGAGGCAGAGTCCAGAGCTGGGTACCAGACGTCAGCAGTGCCTGAAAACACCCAGCTCTGTGGGCTGGGAGGGGGGATATGTCACATTTGTGTCACATTTGTGCCACATTTGCGCCACATTGGTCCCGGCCCCCACCAGAAAACTGGAAATCTCAGAAAAACGGGGTTTGCAGATGTGGTGGAGGTGTCATTTTGGGGGACTCAGCCTCCTCTAGTACAACAGGGGAGGTTTAGGTTGGCCATCAGGAGGAATTTCTTCACAGGAAGGGTGATTAGACATTGGAATGGGCTGCCCAGGGAGGTGGTGGAGTTACTGACCCTGGAGGAGTTTAAGGAATGACTGGATGTGGCACTGAGTGCTCTGGTCTGGTTGGGATGGTGATGATTTGGCACGGGCTGAGCTCGACCTCAGAGGTCTTTTCCCACCTCAATGATTCTGTGATTCTTTTGTTCCTCCCTAAACTCACTCTCCTATTGTAAAAGTTGGATTTTTCCTAAAAAATAATAATTTTTAAAAAATAAATAAATAAAGAAAAAACCAAAGCAAAACGCCAGGAGGGCCAGGGCTGGAGGCACCAGGATGATTTGGCACGGGCTGAGCTCGACCTCAGAGGTCTTTTCCCACCTCAATGATTCTGTGATTCTTTTGTTCCTCCCTAAACTCACTCTCCTATTGTAAAAGTTGGATTTTTCCTAAAAAATAATAATTTTTAAAAAATAAATAAATAAAAAAAAAAAACAAAGCAAAACCCCAGGAGGGCCAGGGCTGGAGGCACCAGATGAGCACCAGGGGCTGGAGAGGGACCCCCAGATGAGGGGCCCAAGGGGCTTTGTTTGAGGACCTCATCAAAATCCATCAATATCCATCAATACCCATCGATATCCATCAATATCTGCAAGGATGTGTTAGAGATGGAGCAGGCTCTGTTCCCTGGAGCCCAGCAGCAGGACAAGAGGCAATGGGCAGAAACTGAGGCACGGTGTTTTACCTGAACACGCAGGACAAGAGGCAATGGGCAGAAACTGAGGCACGGAATGTTTTACCTGAACATGAGGAAGAACTTTGCTGTGCGGGTGACCCAGCACTGGTTCCTAGACCCGGAATAAGAGAGTTACACATCCCTGATTTGGAAGGGACCCCCCGATCCAGATCTCAGCCTTGCACAGAGCACCCCAACAATCCTGAGAGCCTTGTCCCAAGCCTCCTGGAGCTCTGCCATCCCTGAGGCCGTGACCATTCCCTGGGGAGCCTGCTCAGTGCCCCACTGCCCAGACAGGCTGTGGAATGTCCCCCACCGGGGAAATTCCAACCCCGTCCGGACACAACTCCGTGCCATGTGCTCCGGGATGCCCCTTCCTCAGCACAGAGGTTGGACCAGCCACCCCACCGCAGCCCCTTCAGCCCGCCCCATCCCGCGACTCTGCCATTTGTGTCCTTCACGCGTAAACCCCTCACGCATCCCTGCGGCTGGAGGCCTCTCACCCTCAGCGAACACGGGGCGGCTTCCCCCTGCCGAGCTCCGGAGCCGCCATGGCGGCCGAGCCCTGAGGGAGCGGGGCCGCGCCATCTTGTCGGGGGCGGAGGAAGCACCCGTCCCGCCCCGTGCTCTGCCTGCCGGGGCCGCCCGGCCCCGCCGCACTCGCCGCGGAGACCGAGGGGAGCGGAGCCGCAGCCCCCAGCGCCATTGCCGCCCTCAGCCCGCCATGGCAGGTGAGCCCGTCCTCCCGCTGCCGCCCCGAGGGAGCAGCCCTGAGGGAGCGCTGCCCCGCCGCGCTCTGCCCGCCGCGCTCTGCCCTCAGCGCTTTCCGCCCCTCGCCTCCCGCCCGCTGTCAGCTCCGCGCCGGCCCCGCATCCCCGCGGCTCGGCCCCGGCCGCCGGAGGGTCGCGGCTCCCCGCAGCCTCCACCATGTTAGCCGGCCGCGCTTCACCTTGGCCGCGCGGCTGCCGCGCCGTCCGCACCTCTGCGCTCCTCCTCTGCCTTTCATTTCGCGTTTGCGGGTTGAATAAAGCCTTCCCCGGGCTCCGCGCCGGCGTTTTCTGGCTCGGCAGCGTCTCCAGGGGATGGGGAAGGGGCGCGGGGGATGCTCGGGGTGGCACCTGCGGCGGGGTCACCTGCCCGGCCGGCAGCACCGCTCGGGCATCCATCCCCGGGTGGGGTCTTTTCTCTGTGCCGCTGAGATCATTATTATATTTTTTAAATTTTTTTTCCCCTCTTTAATCTGAGACAAAATGGGTGGCAGAGCCGTAAGCTTGCAGATGGGATGGAGAAATGCAGGTTAATTCTCCCCTGGTCCTGAAGGGGTGGCCTCGCTCTTCCTTGATCCCGTTCTCGTGATACGCTTTAAAGCTTTTTTTTCCCCCCCCCCTTTAAAAAATTATTTGCCTTTTTATTTTTCAGTGCACATCGAGGAAGTAAATATTTCAATTTTCTGGTTTTAATTTGCAAGCCCCGTTCGATATCCTGTGTGGTTTTCTTTTGTTTTAAGGTACATTTTGGGTAGGAAGAAGTGATGTACGTGGTGCAGAAAAATGCCTGAACAAAGCTTGTTGCAAGCCTATTCGGGTTCCTAGAATAAGGACTAACCACTATCATGCATTCCTGTTATTGGTGCCTTTTGCCTTTTTTCCATAAAAACTGGGAATGAGGCAGAGGCTTTGCAGTTTTATTCCATCCCTTCATTTTGGAGCCGTCGTTGTCATTTTGTAGGCAGGGGAGAGCAGCCCTTGAGGCACTTTGGGGCTCTCCTGGCCAGGTGAGTGCGGGCTGGGCTGACCCCAAAGGCAGCAGCAGAACCGGTGGAAGATTCTGGCAGGGAAGGAAATCCCCCGAGGTGTTTAAGACAAGGTAAAGACCTGGCCTGTTAATTTTTTCCGCCTTGTCATCTCCCACACGCAGCTGACTCTTGGTGTGAGTTCAGTGCCAGGTAAATGCCAGACTCCTTGTTGCTGATGAGCTTTAATTTTCAATAAAAACACCAAAACAAAACATTCATAGGGACCTTCATATGTCTGTGTGTCCTCACTGCAGCGTAGTGCTGCCAGGCTTGAGCAGGCTTTAAATTACCCAGTTTAAGCTTGAAAAAAGAGCTGGTTTGGGTAGTGTTTTTCCTGGCAGGTGGAGTTTGATGCAGGCTGTAAAACGAAGTGGAGAAGCAGAACAAACGCTGGAGTGATGAGCAGCACAGTGCCAGAGCCAGGCTCAACTGCACGCCTTATCTGCCAGGTGATTTCAGTGTAGATAAAGGATTACTGCAACAAGTAGCTCAGGTTAGCAAACTGGAAAATAATCCTTGAGATGTGTGGAACAATTGGATTAGTTGATGAGCTCTTGTACCCCTACTCCTAGCTCCCAGTCATGATCCAGATGCCTTGAAATTAGAGCAGTGTTAACATGGAGATGCACTGAAACAAATTCAACCTTGGGCTAGCAAGGAGGTTAAACAAGCCTGAGATTTTTATCATGGATTTAAACAAGCCTTTGGTTTAGTCAAGATGAGAAGAGGAGCTGAAGATGTCCTGTCAGAGCCCTGGGGACAAGAGGAGGTCACAGTGGGGTTCTCAGGGGTGGGTTGTGCTCCTGCTGGGGCTTAACTAAGATCCATCCCAGTGGCTGTCAGCCCTGCCCTGAGCCAGGCTTAGCTTTGCTGAGCTCTGGAAGCACACAGCCCTCAGCAGATGGAAGGAGCAGGATGGGAATCAGCTCCTCAGAGCATGGGCCTGTTGCTTCTTCAGCATTTTCAGCATGGAAGCAAATCCAAGGATTTGGAGGAGAAGCAGCTCCTCAGTCAGTGGCAGGATTTGGGTGTTTCCTTGGGTGACAGCAGCAATTTAAACATCCCATCCCTCACCCCCTGGCAGTGTCCCAGTCAGGGGTTAGCCCACAAAAGCCTCGTGTTCCTATGGCAGCCAGATCAGTTTGGGGAATTGTTGTGCTCTTTGCCCCCCCTGAGGCCAGGCAGACCTGAGTGTACCTCCCCAAGTCCACACTGGGTGCTGTGTGGGTGGATTCAAACCTTGCTAATATGAGAATTTCAATCTCGAGGTCGTCTGACAGGGAGTTGAATTCCAGTGGAGAAATAGAAATAATTTCTTTGTTGGTATTACTTGGTTGGAGACTTCTTCAGGGAAAGCTTGAGATAATGGCAGTGTTGGAGGATTGTTTTTTTTCCTGACAGAAAACTTTGTGGATTTCCCCCACACTTGTTTAGAAGAACCTGTAAAAAATGCTGCATTTGTATGCAGCTCCTATTTCAAATACTTACTTAAAATTAAACCGAGCTTTTTGTCTTCATTCTGTCCCTATGTTTGGGGGTTTATTTCTTCCTGGTGTAGCCAAACGTGCCAACTTCCTCAGCATGCAGGGGAGTCCTGAGGGCTGTGACGTGGCCTTGCTGTGTTGTGGAAGCTGATTGCAGACCACTGAAAGGAAAGTGGGTGAAACTGCAGGCATTGTCCATATGGATTCCTGCAGAAGTGGCTGCTCTCAGATTAAACCTCTCCTGATCCTGAGGGCAGGGGAAGGCAGCTGGCACCCCTGGGAGCTGCTCCCACCACCAGCTGATGGAAGGTGACAGAATCCTGGAGTGGTTTGGGTGGGAAATGACCTCAAAGCCCACCCAGTGTCAGGGGCAGGGACTCCTTCCACTGTCCCAGGCCTTGGACTCTTCAGGGATCCTGTGCCAGGGCCTAATCCCCCTCCCAAGGAAGGGTTTCTTCCCAGGAGGTTCTTGTTCTGCTGTAGCTGCTCCTGTCAATGTCTTTGTGTGAGTCATGTAAGAAATCTCATGCCCCAGAGGTTTCTGTTAGGGCCATTTCTTCAAGAGATTTATTTTGCTTTCAAACACTTCTTTATGTGTTTATCCTTACAGGACAACATGCAGATGGTTGCACACAATCTTTCTACTTCCATTGGAGCTGATGGTTTACATGTTGCTGGAAAATCTATTTATATCAAGTGTTATTTAGGAAGCCTCAGTGGTCATGACATGGCCTGACAACAGTTACCATGGGGGTTATTTTACTTAAAAGCTGCAGGAAGACAATATTGACAGACAGGATGAGTAAGAGACGAGCATCCTGATGCAGTGAAGGCAGGAGTAAAAGAAATCATTACAAATGAAAGTTCTTGCTGTGTTCTGCAGCCTTCCCGGGGGTGAAGTGTTTCAGGCACAGCCAGCTTCGTGGGGTGCATGAAATATTTCTGTCAGTGCTTGGGGAGCACATTTGCTTTATGGGCAGATGTTTTTAGTTGTTACGAGCTGTCTCAGGACAGGGTTTCTTTGATGGCAGGAAAGAAATCTGATGATATTTGGCTGTTTTCAGGTTGTGGGAAGGAAATGTTTGCCGCCTGAATGTTTTTCTGTTGGAGATGAATCTACACAGGGATTTCTTGCCATGGTAATTTGGCCCGGAAAGGAGCAGAGCTACTTCCTTGGAAAGGCAGTTGGGCTGTTGAGACATCGCTGGCACTCGGTGGGGAAAGAGAGGAGGAGGAGGGAGAGCTGGGCTTGTAGCTCCTGTTGTAATTCCATCCCTTCCACTCCAGTTCATCTCTGCTGGGAATTGTTTTGGGAGCGTCGGGAATTCCCGACACAGCTCCTGGGTTTCTCCAGAGGAGCCGAGTTTGGGTTTTGTGGTCCCCACTGGTGTCACCCTGGGAGCTGTGGCTGTCCCGGGGCAGGGCTGGCTTTGGGAAGGATGGATTGGCCACCAGGCCGTGCCCAGGGGCTCCCGAAGCTCCTCCAAGGTTTGGGTGTGTCCCTCCTGGCATCAAACGCTCTGTTCCCATCCCGCAGCTCCGTTTGGTTGCTGGGGAATGGCTGGGCTCGAGGTCACTGTAAAACTAGTATTTTAATGAGTTTGTAATTAGAAATTCAATGATCTGAATCTTCCCCGCGTCTCAGTTCTCAGGCCAGAAGATGCAAGTGCTGGTTAAGGAGGGGACAGGGAATGCGCTTAACATCCAAGTGTCTGCCCTTACTTACTTCATTTTAATATGACTTTTAAATAGTGTCAAGCGAGAATAAACTTTATCCTGTTTTGCTGACAGGGAATTTTCAGAGTTCCTTCTCAACACATTCAAGCAGCCAGAATATTTTATTATTCCCCCAAAATGCACATTACTAAGCAGTAATAAATCGATGTGTGTTTCTGAGAGTGTCCCAGGCACCTTGGGGGGATGGCATGGCTGGATTTTGGAGACTGGTACATCTCTGTCCTCTGAACCAGGAATGTTTTGATCTTGGATTTGCACCACAGAATGCCTGAGCACACAAGCTTTGTCTGATAGTTGTATTTTTAGGAGCAAGGGGTCCAGTTGTGGTGAAGGAGCTGTTGTCCCACAGTACCCGGGAATATCTGAACTTCCCAAGCCCTGAAAACAACACCTGACCTGCTTTCTGTGTTTGGGTTAGACCAGCGTGTGCCCTTCCTGCTCAGAGGCACTGCTTGGATTTGTCACCCACTTCATGCTCACTGTAGAGGAAATCTGCTGGAAGAATGGGCCTCAGATGAGATGAGGAAGGGGGATTGACTCATTATTTGTTGGTTTTGACTGTTGGGAAATGTGAGTCACCAAACTGATTTGGAATTTGATTTTGAATGGCTCCCTGTCCCCCAGTTCGTTGTGTGAATTTTTATTTAAATCAAACCGTTGCCGTTCCAGCAGTTGGCTGAAGGATTTTGGGAATGCAGGGTAGTGGGAAAATGAGTGAAAAGCGATTTTAGGGGGGCTCTGAAGTGCACTGACATTCCTGGGCTTTAACCTCAGCCTCGGGTGTGAGCTTCCAGCAGTCCGGGCTCTCAGTGGAGCGACACATTTTAATTGGCTTTACTCGTGTTGTGCACGGCCGTGAAGTGGCAGCCCAGGGCAATAATGGGGAGTTTAGTGGTTAGCTGGCTGTTACCCACTTGTGAGATTGTAAAAGTTAACAGAACAAAGTGCAGCTTTAATAGGAAGGCACCTTAAACGCTAATGCGCTTGGCAGTGTTTATGTGCCGGCGTGGTTAATGGGAATTTATCCCAGCCCTCTGGAAGTCCCCTGGATCTGCTGCTGGCAGTGGCAAGGAAATGCTGCAAGCCTTTGCCCACCAAGCCCAGCTTTGCTGATCACCCTGTTTTCTAGCCCAGAAGCCCCCATCTGAAGGGCTTCCTATATTTCTCATATATATAATATAATTCCTATATTCCATATATTAATATATTCCTATATTTCTCATATATATAATATAATATGCCTATATGTCTCATATAATATTCCTATATTTCTCATATAATATTCCTATATTTCTCATATATATAATATTCCTATATGTCTCATATAATATTCCTATATTTCTCATATAATATTCCTATATTTCTCTTACTCTTTTTACCACTCACCTGCAGCGTCTGGAATTCCTGAAGCTGAGCTCGGGTGCTGCTGTGTTGTGCTTTTTGCAGGGAATTGTGAATAAATGCTCTTAGCAGCACTCAAGGTCACCGAGGGGATCCCATGAAACTGGCATGTGACTGCGTGTCGTGACTCCATGTCATGACTTTCACTTTTTATTTAGGGGCTTGGGAGGGAAGTAAAACTGCACTGCGAAGTTAGCAGCCTTTTCTTTTGTGTGCTGCTTGAAAGGAAGCTGTCTCGGAGCTAATAGCACTTAATGGACTCTGCTGTGGGAAGGTTTGAATTTTTGTGGAGTCTCTGAGTCCCCGTGACAGGAAAAAACAACTTTTGCTCTGTTTATTACTTGTCCTCTGTGTGGAGAATGCTGTATCCAGACCCTCACCATACCCAGGCAAAGGAAACACATCCTTGTTTTTGCAGGCTCTAAAGCACCAGCTCTTCACAGGTTACAGCAGCTTTTTTTTCCCCCCTTTTTTCATTATTTGTGCAGAATTAATTGTTTCTGGAAAGTAACTTAAGTCTTCCTGATGCAAGCAGCATTTGCTTGGTGATATTTTTACAGGTTGGAGTTTTGGTAAAAGCTGACAGATCACGGTTTCCTGACGAGCATTTTGTTGTGTTAAGACCAAACCTAAGGAGTAATTTGGATTGAGACTGGCAAGAAAGAAATTGGAGCTGCAGGTCCCTGTTCACAGGCTCAGAGTGCAGGAAATAATTGCTGTATTCTCACACTGTTCCGTGTCCTTTCATCTCTGGGAGCAATAACAATTACCAGTCATTTGCTGATATTGGATGTATTTGCATGGGTGCCATTTAATTTTGTGTGTGGAATTTTGGGAGGTTGTGCTGAGCAGAGTCATTATTACCAACATAATTTCACAGGGCTCTGGTCTGGTTTATTCAGCCTGTTGGACACTTGTTATTTGTCATTATTTCAGCTCACTGATGGATGCTTTTAAAGCTAAAAAAAAAAAAAGAATGGATGAGGGGATGAGGGAGAGGATTGGGTTTTTTTAATACCCAATGTTGGGGGTCCTGTCAGATGTTTTCCTTGTCCATCTGTCCTGTTGGCAAATAGCAGGAAAGGCAAAGGATGGAGGGCTGAGCTCCTCTGGAGTCGTGATCCTGCTGGCGAAAACACGGTGTGAGAACCCCTCCTGCAGCAGGGGAAGAGCTGCGGCTGCTGTAAACATCCCCTGCTAATGAGCTGCTCTGCTTTGGAGGGGATCAAACACCGCTAATGCTTTTCATGGAGACGCCTAATCAGGCACAATGGAGGCGAGCAAAGCTGTCAATTAAAGCTTCTGTTCTTCATGGCTGTAAATGAGCCTGAAGGCACAGCGCTGGCTGAGCTGCCCTCCTTGGCTTTGGGAAAGATTTTGTGATCGGTGTTAGCCCGGTTTTGGAGCTCACTCAGGTACACTCCATCTGCATCTCCTCGTTATTCAAAGGGCCGAGCGTGTGCTCAAGTGCTGTTCCTTCAGATGGCAGCGGCTAAGAAGTCTTGCATTTATCTGATGCCAATTAAGTAAGAATAATTGAGATTATTTTGTTAAAAGCAGTGCTGAAGCACATCTGCCAAAGAGCCCTGAAGATGAGGCAGCCATTAAGGCACGACATTAAACCCGCAGTATATTGGTTAAAAGAGGATTGGTTTGCTGGCAGAAATCACAAAGGTAAACTAGAGGCTTATTGTACTAAATTTTCCAAAGAGCATTTTTAAAAAGTCTTCCCAAAACCAAGAGGTTTTCCTTCAATAACCTATAGCTGGTATAAATATTATTGTAAGTAGCGTGAACTCTGAAGATTTTACGATTCTTTGTGCTTTTCCTGAGCAGCCAGTTGGGTGTTAAACGGGCTGTTCCATTTCTGTCCCTTCACTGGGAGAAGCCACTTAACCTTCTTTACCAGTTCTGTTGCTCGCAGGGATATTTAATACATTAATATCTATTTAATGCATTCTTAATTACCCGCTCACACAGGCAGGGAAATCTTCAAAGCCACTGCACTAAGTGACATCCCCATCTCTGCCTGGTGACACAGGGGTGAGGTGGCAGCTGTCCCCTCCTGCTGCCCCATGGATTCAGAGGGTGCAGGGGCCAGAAAATGAACATTTCTGAGGAGGTCAGAGCTGCTCTCACCTGAGCCTGCCTCCAGCAGGACACAGCAAGTCTGGCTGAGCACAGAGACACTGCCAGGCTTGTTGTGAAATTAATAAATTAGTAATTGCTTGGCTTAACGTGTGGGAATCAAACGCAGGGCTGCTTGCAGTTGTTTGGTGTGTGTGGGCAGGGGAGTAAGGAGTGCTGCTTTGGCTTAAATATCATTAATGGCAATAATGATTTAATTTTTCCCCGGTGGCTGTGGGAAACCGAGCTGTGCTTGGTGACCAGAGCTCCTGGGGCAAACAGCTCTTGGTGGGAATACCAGCACCTCTGATTGCTAGGACAGTGAATAATGGCATCTGTTCTTGCTGTGCCTGTGCCCTGGTCGTGCCAGCTCCAGCAGAAACTTCTCCTGCTGCTGCTTTGGCTTTGGCTCCAGGTGAGAACTCCAAACCCGGCAGCAGTGCCAGGATTGCAGTCCTGGAGCCACAGGATCCTGTCCTGGGAGCCCAGCAGAGGCTCCTGAGAGCCCCTCTGGCCCTGCCTCTCTGCCTTGGAACGTTTCCTCTGCAAGCGCTGTGAATTCCCTGATTATTCCCAGAAGAGATTTTGAAGTAAATCCCAAAGGAGCGAAAGGTCACTGAGCAAGAAGGGCATAACTCTCCCAACTGGATAATTAAAACGAAAATTAAAAAGTGTGCTAAGTTGAGATTGACTTGTGGCCATGCTTTGAAGATTAAAAGGGTTTTTCATTTTGGATGCAGGAGGTTGGGATTGGTGGGAGGAGGAGCTGGGCTGCGGATTGCTGAGCTGTGAACGAGATCCCAGGATCACTGCCCAAAAACGATGGATATCTGCTCTTTCCCCCCACTTTTTAAAGCATTTAGCCTTGCAGCTGGAGTTTTCAGCCTGGTTGCTCACTGTGTAATGCAGGGTGATTTTTAGGCATCCAAGCAAATGACGTCTTGAATGAAAAAGTAAACAAATGATTTTGCGTAGAAGTGTTTTGCCTTTGGAAAATTAAAATAGCAATAGCAGCTTTGGCTGAAGGGTGGGACTCTGCATGTTCTTTGCACAGCCTGCTGGGTTTTTCTGTACATGAGTTTAGCCCACCCTTCTGAAACGATTAGCAGTCACAAAAATAGGGAGAGAAAGGTGAAATATGAGTGTGCAAACTGGCTGTGTGTAGAATTGGGACTGGGAGGGACCTCAGAGCCCATCCAGACCCACCCCGTGCCTTCAGGGACATCTCCCACTGTCCCAGGTGCTCCAAGCCCTGGCCTTGGGCACTTCCAGGGGTGGGGATTCCGGGAATGCACGAGGTGATGATGTGTTGGGATGATCCGGGAACACACCAGGTAATGACTTTAAGGTTCATCACCTCTCAAAGGCTGCTGCTCAGCCTTTGCTTCGGTCTTTTCTTGGAAGACAAAGGATTTGAGCTTTTGCCTGTAATTACAGAATACCTGGAGCTCCAGGAAGGGAGTCTGACTTAGTTTATTAACAGGGTGAATAGAATAACAGGTCCCAAAAAGCACATTTTTCTCCAGTAATTTTGGAAGTGCTTTGATCTCTGCCTATGGAGTGCAGGGCTGTGGCTTCACTATTCTTCTGTTGTTCTTTCTTGACAATGATTCCTTATTTCTTGCCCAGAAATCAGCCACAGGTATTCTTAAAGGCACTTCCCTCTTGTAATTTCCCTTTTACACACAACTCTGTGTCTGCTTTGATGTACATCTCAGATCTTGGGTTCTTCTTGCAAGTATTTAAAACTATACTGTGGTAGGAGAAGTCCTAATAAACACCTTACCAGTACAGGCTGTAGATGAATTAGAGATTTAAGAACAGAAGTTGGCCACAAGCTGGAAATGTGGGATTCCTTGGCCATGGATTGCCCCAAGGTGTCCTTTCTCTGGGAGAGGGGGATTTGGGGGCTCAGGGGGACACCCTGAGCAGGAGCCAGGGCTGGGCATCGCTCCCTGCATTACCTGGGGAGCTTTCACAGCAGTTCCAGTAATTCTGGTGTTGCTTTGAGTCAGCACTAGATGTTTTCATATTACAGCAGATCTTCTGGTAAGTGCTTTTTCAATTCATAATTCAATAATTTATAAACATCACTGGAAGTTCAGACTTAATCGCCGAGTCTCTCTGCCGTTCCCAGCCGTGGGTGGAAGGGGATCTATTTATTGTGCTCGTGTGTGATGCTATTTTCTGGCTTTGCTGTATTATGTTAAGTGTGTTCTGGAGGATGTTCATGGCAGGCTGCTGATTAAATAAGCTGATGTAAAAGATCACGTATTTGCTGTGGCTTTGGGAGGAAGGAACCTTAAATTAGGAGATGGCTGCAGAAATGTAGTGAGGGGGCTCATTGAGCTGTCAGAAAGGAGCTCCAGCTCACCCTCAGGATGTAACAGGATGTTCTTGCAGGGAAGCTGTGCCTCTCCCTGAGCACTGCTGACTGCATCACTCTTCCTTCTGGGTGTTTTTCTTGTTCTTGCTGAAGGGTCAAAGGAGGGATTTGGTTAGCAGGTGTTTGCAGTGCCTGGGTTGTATTATTGTCATTTTGGTGATGGGACATAACCATTGTGTGGCACCCCTGTGCAGGGGGAATAGGGGGCTTCTGAGAGGGATTTTATCTTGCCCAAATGCTGCAAAACTGCAGAGAATAAATCCTCAGAATAACTATTCCAGCTGGGAACACTGTCAGTAGTTTACCAGTGTGTGTCCAAGCATTTGGCTGGAGCACTCAGAAGTGTTGGTTCATCCTCAGACTGAACACTTGAGTGTCTGAGAAGGCAGAAAATTGGATTTTCTTGTAATAATGAGAGTGAACTCCTCCTAGGAGTAACATTTCCAAGCAGCAGGAATACTTCCACCAGTTTGCATTTGAGATATTAAGCAGGAAATAAAAATGGGACCACCACGACCAGGCTCCCTGGGCTGAAGCAGGCTGAGATAAATCCTCTGCTGTGCCTCCCCTCCCACAGTGAAGTGCAGCCCCACACGGCTCTCAGCTGTTCATTCCCCCTGCTGGGCTTCACAGCAGTTTGGGAGCTGCACAGTGAAATATTCCAGTGCATTTTGAGTTGGCATTCTCCTGCGGTGTGACAGTGCTCCCAGTCCCTGCTCACTCCAGGGCATTGTAACCCCACAGCCCACGCTTGGATCTGTCCCCACATCAACCCTGGCAGCTGGGATTGAAGTGGAGGTACCCAGATTAGCTGGTGGTTTCTTTGGATTGAGTGTAAATGCAGAGTAATCAGAAATTAATTGTTCGAATGTTGAAATTCTCCACTCACTGATGATGAATTTTGCAGCGATTAGTTTTAATTGCAAGGTAAATAGACAAGTCTTTGATTGCATACTGAAGAATTTTAATTGCATTGAACTCAGTTATACTTTGAACTGTGATGTTCAGGGCAGAAGTATTTGAGTCCCTGGCATTGTTTAATCCAGCTATTAAAAAAACTAGTTGGATTCAACAAAAGTTGGACATTGGAGTAAAAAAAGCAAGTGGCTTACTTCTTTCAAAACCTAAAGTTTTCCTCCTGCTCTTGATCACTCAGTTCTTTAGCTCCCTGTTGGCACATCTAATACCTTGAATCTAAAACAATTTCCAGCACTTTTTCCCCCTAAAGTGTTACAGATCAGTGATCTTCTGCCAGTCTGGGTACAGCAGTTGGTGTTTTGTGGTCTTCAAGTTTGGTGATGTTTGTGTTAATCACTCTAAGATTTCTTTATGTTGAAATTCAGGTATTTGTGTTTATGAAAACGTTTGGAAGTCAGAAGGAAGGAGGAAGGGAAAGGATCTAATAATGAGAAAAGGAGCAAGCAGAGGGGGAATCTTTTCAGCGTCTCTTTGCAGTGGGGATTAGAGGCTGGAGCATCCTGTGGGTTTGTGTGAGCACAGAGGAATCAGTGGAGATCCGTGGAGCTCTGCCAGGGATCTGAGCGAGGGATGAATGAGGAGCATGGCACGGGACAGGCTCAGCTCTCCATTAACCTTGCCCTGCTCAGGCCTTGGCTCTGCTGGGGGACCGAGCCCGGAGCCAGCCCCGAGGAGTGGCAGCAAATCCGCCTTGTGCCAGGGTGCTGGGGCTGGGTGGAGATGGGGGGTCCTGGAACTGGGGGGGCTGGGTGGAACTGGGGGGCTCCTGCAGCTGGATGGAGCTGGGGGGATGGATGGACTTGGGGGAGCTAAAGGGACCGGGGGGGCTCCTGGACTTGGGGGACTGGATGGATCTGGGGGGCTCCTGGAGCTGGGGGGCTGGATGGAGTTGGGGGACTAGATGGATCTAGGGGGGCTGGATGGATCTGGGGAGGCTGGATGGATCTGGGGAGGCTGGATGGAGCTGGGGGCTCCTGGAGCTGGGGGGGCTGAATGGACATGGGAGAGCCAGAGGGGCTGGATGGAGCCATGGGGACTGGACAGCACTGGCAGCCTGTCCCTGCTTCCACACACTGGGGTGCAAAAAGGGCATTTCAGGTACGGTGAGCTCACCTTCGTGCCCTGGAGCTCCATGTTCTTGGCCTGCTCTGGGTTGGGTGCAAGGGGTGGAGCTGCTGCCAGTAAATGCAGGCAGAAGCTGCTCACTGGGTGCTCTTTGTGGTGGCCTGTTCTGGTTATGGCTTCAGGATCAGCTGTAGGGTGATGGTGTCTCGTTAATCCTTTGAAAAGGGAAATGGGGATGGGTAAAATGCCAGGTGATGTTCAGGATGTAAGGACAGCCTTAGGCAGGGCTGTGCTCCCACAGAAGGGCAGCGGGGCAAGGAGGAGATCCATGGGAAGCAATTTGAGAATCCTTGAATTGTTTGGGTTGGAAAAGACCTTTAAGATCGAGTCCAGTCATGAAGCCAGCAGTGCCACATCCAGCACTGAGCCGTGCCCTGAGTGCCACATCTCCATGGCTTTTATACACATTGAGGCTCGGGGACTCACCCACTTCCCTGGGCAACCTGCTCCGGTGCTTGGCAACCCTGGTTTTATTTCTCGTTGGTTTTGTTGTTGGTTCAAGGCTTTCACTTCTTCTCCTTCGTGCCTTTCCGTCCCACTTTGCCCTGTGCCCATCATTGTTACTCAGCGTTTTCCCCGGGGAGATGGAGGAGCCCAGCAGAGTCCTGCTGTGTTTCAGTTCCCTGTGAGGTTGTGGATCACTGGCCCTTGTCTCTGAGGTCGGGGACCTCTGGAAAATCTGCCCAGTGTGCTGATAAAAACATTTCCGTGCGGATTGCACCAGGGAGGAACACTCGGAGAGGATCCCTGTCCTGACTGCAGCTGCTGCTGGAAATATTTCTGCCATTTGGGGGCTGTGGCTGGGTGTTCTCCCCGCGATTTTGTGGCCGAGCTGAAGCTGCCAGGCCGGGCTGCTTTGCGTAAACCCCGCGGAGGCGTGGAGTAACGGGGGAGTAACCGAGGAGTAACCAGGTGCTGCTGCTGCCCTGCCCTTGTGTAAGCGTGGGCTGGGAGCAGTTACACAATGGGCAAGTACAAAAGGAGTATAAAAGTGCTCCTGGGGGATTCATGTCTGCATCCTCCAGGCTGCTGCTGCTGTGGGAGCTGCCTCCGAGAGCTCGGTGCAGGTTTGCCTTGGTGGGGATGGTTGCAAAAATTTTGGTGTCGGCATTATGGAATAAGAAACTTTAAAAACTTGTGTTTGCAGGTGTTAATAACTGACTTTCTGTATCTTAAAGGTTTGAGGGCTTAATTTCTCATTTTAAAATTGCTAGCAGTGTAAAAAGAGATATTTACTGTTTCAGAAGTATTTGCTCTTTTCTGTTTATCTGTAAACTTTGCTTTCCTTTTCATCTTTAAAACGGGACAAATTTATATGATATTTATATACTAAAAGAGAATTTAAGAAAGCTTGAGCACAGAGGTACAGCATTTTGGTTAGTTTCTGAAAGGTTATGAATTCCAAATCCTAATAAGTTATGCTAAATGGAAATGTTTATTTTCAGACAAGCCTAATAGATAACTCAGTGTAAAACTTCTCGAGTGTGGGGGTTTGTATTGATCCCTGGGCTCCAGCTGTTCCCTTTCCAAAGGAGCCACAGGGATGCCTCAGCCCTTGGGAAGGAGCTGCACATGCAGAGCTGAAAAATTGGCACATTACCTCGGTTTAATAAGTGGAATTTTTCCTAGCTGAGTCTCTAACTCCACCTTTGTTTTAACGTGATTAAAGTCTTGGAAAGAAGGGAGCTTTCATCAAAGTGCCAAGTCCGAGTACAAAGCAGGCTGAGAAAGGAGCCAGTGTGAGCTCAGGTTGCTTTGAGGGCCGTGAAGGAGCTTAACGAGCTGCGTATTAATTAATATCAGTAATAACAGCGAGCTATCGGAATGCCCAGATTATTAAATCTCCCCAGGGAGACCGTAAGGATTCCATAGCATTATAAATCAAATTACTGTGTGCCATACCCTGCGAGGTGTGCTGAGCTCCAGGGCACGCTGAGGGAGCAGCGAGACGGATTTAATTATTTAATTTTTATTTACCCTGAGTCTGGAGAGCTCTGCAGGTGTCAGCTCGCAGCAGGGTCTGCTGAATTGTCATTTCCCACCTTCTGCTTGGCACTGCTTTGGAATTTCATCTCGCAGCTTCTCATCCCTGCCCACTGCTGGGGTCTCTGGGAGGGTGGCAAATGCACTGCACAAAAATTGGGGCAAAACTGCTGCCTTTTGGGACAGGAAAATGGGAGTCATGGCTGAAGGATGAGTGGGGGCTGCTTGGCCAGCAGTGCTCTGATCAAACACCCTGCAGGGTGGCTGCTGCTGGAAACACTCAGATATTCTGGGTTAGAATCAGCTGTTTTGGTTTAGAATCAGTTCTTCTGGTTTAGAATTTTCAGCTGCTCTGGTTTAGAATTTTCAGCTATTCTAGTTTAGAATTTCAGCTCTTCTAGTTTAGAATATTCAGCTGTTCTGGTTTAGAGTTTTCAGCTCTTCTGGTTTAGAATCCCAGCCTAACTAAGCTCTCAGTTAATAACTTGACTAACCAAACTTGTGGTTTTTGAAAGCTGTGAGATCCTTTGGTAAACACCTCATTCAGCTGGGTTTAAGTCCCCTTCTCAACAAGCTCATTCACTCAGGAAGTTAATGAGATTTAGCTAATGTGCTTTAAATACATGGAAGGTTTGAGCTCGGCATAACTTTCCTGCTTAGCTTTGTGTAGACTTGCCCCAATAACGTTGGTCAGTTATTAAAGCCCCGTTCTGGGTGGCAGTCAAAATCCCAACTACTTAAAAATTCATTAGTGCCTCCAAAGAAAGAATATGTTTGTGCTTTGAAGAGCTGTGAAGAGAGAAACTTCTTAAAGTGCCCATCAGCTCTTTTTAAACCAGAAATGGAGTTTTTTAGAACTCAGATGTTAGGAAGTTTGGGGTGTAGCAGCATTTTATTTGTCTCTGCTGCAGGTAAAGATGAACTGTGTTGGTAAATTTGGAGTCTGCTTTTCTTGTCGTGGATGGGGGAAATCTCTGGAGCGTTTAGGATGTGGTGGCTTTTCAGTGCAGCTTCAGTGGGGAGGAACTGGAGAGGCCCCTGCTAAAGGTAAATCAGGAGTTTCCTGGCACCAAAGAGGCTGCTCCAAACTCTCCAAGAGAAAAACCCCTCCAAGACTGAACAGAAGGGTGGTTTTTACAAGAGAAGATGAATCTCTGGAGCGTTTAGGATGTGGTGGCTTTTCAGTGCAGCTTCAGTGGGGAGGAACTGGAGAGGCCCCTGCTAAAGGTAAATCAGGAGTTTCCTGGCACCAAAGAGGCTGCTCCAAACTCTCCAAGAAAAAAACCCCTCCAAGAGTGAAGCAGGAGGGTGCTTTTTACAAGAGAAGATCAAATGTGTGGGTTCTGGGCACCTCTTTCACATCTGTGAGGTGGTGAAAATGCCCTGGGAGGCAGAAAAACCACTTTGAGGCACTGCCTGCATTGTGGGCAGCGGGTGGGACCTCACAGGTGCAGTACCCAGGCTCAGATCTGGGATGGAGACCTTGGATTTGTGGCTGTGGCTCTGCAGACAGGACTTTGATTGCACCCTTCAAGTATTTACTGAGCTTTTTAAACCTGGGTGATGAGAGGTTTGTGGAATGTTTTTAACTGGGGAGAACCTTTTTCCTAGGAAAGCATCCAGCACCCTTTGGACGCCTCTGAGCAGCAAAGTTCTCTTTTGAAGGGAGCCTGTGTCCCTTTTCACATCTCTGCTGCCAAAAATCCAATCTCAGGCCTAGAGGATGCCTTGGTTGTGTTAAAACCCATCATGTGCCCGAGTTCCAGAGGTGCCAAAGCCTTGGCAGTGCCAGGGAGGTGCTGAAATTCCAGAGGCACCTCAGGCGGGACAAACGCTGGCTGAGCATCATCTCTGCTTGCAGGAGAAAGTTGGTCTGTTCACACGAGCCTGACAGCTCATTAAAATTATAAATTGATGATGGTAATTAAGCAGTGACCTTAATTTGATTCTAATCTCCTCAGTGGGTGCAACAGCCAGAGGTTTTTTGGCTCTTCAGCCGTCTGTGACAGCCAGGAAGGTCCTGGTGCTGTGCCACCACTCCTTCCCCGGGGGGTGTGACATGGGACAGACCCAGGCGTGGGCTGTCCCATCCCCAGCTGCCTTTGTTTGTGGTGCTTCCTTTGGGAATATTCCCCTTGTGCAGCAGGGAAGGGCCACCAGATTCAGGCCAGTCCTGATTCCCTGCAGGGATTGTCTGAAGGCGCTGGGAAAGTGTAAATGATTTTGGTTGTCACTGGGTGGTGGGCTCGGCTCAGCTGAGGGAAATTCAGGATCCAGCTGGAATTCAGCCTCTGGTTTGAGTTTGGCAAATAAGGGAACACACAGGGCTGCATCCTTTCATTTTGGAAAAATTGTAATTTTCAGGGCTGGAAGTCATGGGAGAGCCTGAGCTTCCTCCAGGGGTTTAATCTCTAGGTCTGCTCATTTCAAATGAGCTTCACAACAGCCCTGCCATGTCCTGAGCATGGCCATGCCCAGTCCTGGTGCTGCCAGGCCAACAGCACCTGGCAAAGCACTGGCTCTTGTAAGAGTTAAAAAACCCCAAATCAACCCAGACTGAGAGAAGAGCCCCAAGAACTTGCCAGTTGCCAGGAATTCACAGCCTGGAGGTCAGGTGGGCTTTGTTTTCCCCAGCCTTTGCTTTGCCAGGCTCTGGATTCAAATATTGATGTTGAAGGTGTTCAGCAGGGTAGGGAGGAACTGCCACAGCAGCAGCTCTGATCCAGGGAGTGTTTGTGGTGTGCTTCAGCCAAAAGCTCCATGCAGTGCTTTGGAAGGAAACAGTGCATGCAGGGGAGGTGTCTGTGTCCCACTGCCTGCTCCTGGGGGGGTTCGTGGCCACTTTTCCCTCCCATGGCAATTTATTTATGGCAATTTAATTTATGGCAATTTATTTTCCCTGCCAAAGCCCTTGATGTGTGTCTGCACCTTCTGTCCTGCCCAGGATAACCCTTGGATCTCCTAAAGAGTTGAGTTTTTACTGACTCACAGGCAGTTGGGTACCTCGGGAAGTGGGAGCTTTTCAGGGGCAGATTTTCCTGCAGGAAAACCTTTGTGCTCCAGTGCATGCTTTTATTTGTGGTGGAGGTTCCAGAGCAGAGGCTTGCAGGGATAAAAAATAGCATTTAAACACAGTCTTGCATCACACATCTCAGTATCTCTGATGGGTTTTATCTTTTTTCCATGAGCTTTGCGACACATCCTGATTTGTTTAAATAAAATAGCAGCGACCTTGGCAAAAGGGAGGATGTGGAGAAGGAGATGCTGTGTCACACCAGACCCTGCCACCTCTCCCTGTCCCCTCCTGGTGGCTCTGAGGCTGGAGGAGCTGTTTGCTGGAGAACAGGCAGATGTTGGAGGTGCAGAGTGGCTTTTCCTCCTGAACTTGCACCTGGGCTCTCCCCTGCCCTTTGTGTCAATGCTAATCTTATCTGCAGCACTGTAAAGGCCTGGCCTCTCCTGGCCTTCTGTGTTAGACACAGGTGTGCACTGGATAATTCATGTGGGAAAAGGTGAGTCCTGGCAGAAATTTCACTTGCAGCCCTTCCAGTGGAGCCCAGCCTGCAGGTGATGGGTTGTACTGAGCTTACCTGCCCCGTGCTGAATGGGTTTTATCTCTTCTGCTTTATCTCTTTCTGCAGGACTTATCAGCTCCTGGGGAGCTGGATTTGCTCTGCAGGGCAGTAAAAATGCCTGAGTCATGTGGTGGGACACGGGGCTGATAAGGAGTGAGCTCTCCCTGATAGCTTCAGGCAGCAGCAGAGTTTGTCTTCTCCTCTGGAATCAAAGCATTCCAGAAACCTCTGATGATCATCTGTGCCATTAAGTGCAACTTTAATTGCTGGGTAGAAGCAAGAAGAGCTGGGAAATTCCTTCTCCTGGTTTGTCTTGGAGCAGCCCCTGGTGACACAAACCCTCCCTCTCTTCAGGAAAAGCAGCACTGAGGGGTTTTGGCCTGTCAGTTGGGAGTGTCCTGTTTGGGAATTGTTATTTCAGCTATGGTGAGTGAGCCCTCAGCCATCCTTGGGTCCAAGGCAAGCCTTGCTGCTGTGCTGCAGGTCCCAGGGGTTTTGCTTTGCTGCAGCCCTGCTGCTGTGCAGGGTGGCAGGGATGCTGCTCAGGGCACCTTGGAGCAGATCCTGGGGCTGGCAGCTTGCCTGGCTCACATTTATTTGTTTTTTCTGGCTGAGGGAGGTGTCCTGCTGCCCTTTCCCTTCCCAGTCCCAGGGGATAAAGCTGCCAGACTCAACCTCGCCCGTCTCCATCTCTGATTTTCTTGGAGAATAAAACACGTCTGCAATGACAGAAAAAGGAGATTCTTTTCTCTTATTTCATGTGTGCTAGGAAAAAAAAACCCCAAATCTCATTGCTCCACAGTGAAAGCAAACAAAAAACCCTCCAAAAATCCCAGCCCAGACCCCCCAGTGCCCCCAAACCTTTAACCAGTACCTGCCTCCTCTCTGCCCTCAGCTGCTCTTTGCCATTTTCAGAGCTCCTCTTCAATGGCAGGTTTTTCCCAGAGCAAAACAGTGTTCAAACCAGTCTTCAAGTGAGAAATAATTAATTATGCCACCTTAATATTTACTCTCATAAACAAACCTTAACTCTGATTTGCAGGCACTGCCTTCCATCCCATCCTGGTTTAATTAATGCTTCAAAGGGATCCCAGTGCCCAAATTGTCTTTTTTGTGTAACTTTTCAGGAGATACCTACATTGCTTTGAAAGTTTTAATATTTCTTTCACCTCAAGGAACGAGAATTTCCCAGCAAATGGGCAATTAACATCTATTAAGATGTTCTAAAATATTAGTATTCGTATATTGGTACAGTCCTGAATTGCCCTCAGCAGTCTTTCCCAAGTTCAGCTATTATTGCAATTACAGTAGGCAGGAGCTGCTGGCATTTCCTGAGCAGCATCTGGAAGGAGACTTCAGGAAAAACCCAAGTTCTGCTGCTTTTTTTCCAATCCAAACCTGTATTTGAGTGTCCATGAGCTCTGCTTCCACCTTAGGGTTCAGCTGAACCCATCATTAACCTGCTTTTGAAGTAACTCCAGTGTGGGTGGGTTCTGAGTGCAGAAAATTCCACCTTTTGTGGCTTTCAAGAGGCCATTTTTGCAGGTTCTGTCCTGTACTTTCACCTGTACCTGACCTGGTTTCACCTGCAGGTGTTGGCAGCTGCATTCTCTGTTTAAAGCTCAGTAACCACAGGTTGCAAAACTTGGATTTTTCTGTGCTGTCCTGTAGGGAGTTTAGGTTCAAATATGGTAATTCCTGTTCTTTTGTCTTGGAAATGGAAAATGTGGGATAACAATGGACTGGCTGGTCTGATTTAAGGAGAAAATGTGGGAAAACTGTACTGGAGTGACCCACTGAGGTGTCTGACCTTTCCAGTTCTTGTGCCAAAAGAGAAGTGAAACTCATTAAAATACAGGGTTTATCCTCAAACAGTTCCTTCAGCAGCAGGCAGATTGCTTGGAGTGTTCTTCATACAGCTGAGAATGTTGGGGTGAGAAACAAATTCAGGATGACACTCCTAAAAATCCCAATTTGTCTCTTCCCTCCCAGGAGCCGTTGATGGGAAGGACACACTGATGTCCCAGCTGGATTACTGAGCTCCTCAGTGACTCCTGGAGCTGCTGCTGCTGGAATAAAGAGCTGTCCTTGCTTCTTGGCCTGTCCCAGAGGCACCTCCTGGGTGCTGCATGCAGGTCCTGGACGTGCTGGACACCATGGGGATTGGCAAGAACACCACGTCCAAGTCGGTGGAGGCAGGAGGAGGCTCCACGGAGGGCAAATACGAGGATGAGTCCAAGCACCCCACCTTCTTCACCCTGCCTGTGAGTGAGCCCAGGGGATAATGTGGTGTACAAAGCCTTCATTTCCATGGGCAGTCAGTGATAAAACTGAATATTTGTGTGTAGCACAGCAGCCCTGCTGTGTGTGCTCATTGCCAGCACCCCATGGTCAGAGCAGCATGGAGGGCAGATGTGAGGATGAGTCCAAGCATCTCACCTTGCCATGAGTGATCCCAGGGCAAGGAATGATGCTCCATGGTGTACAAAGCCTTCATTTCCATGGGCAGTCAGTGATAGAGCTCTGAATATTTGTGTGTAGCACAGCAGCCCTGCTGTGTGTGCTCATTCCCAAAATGTGCAGCACCCCATGGTCAGAGCAGCACGGAGGGCAAATACAAGGATGAGTCCAAACACCTCACCTTCTTCACCCTGCCTGTGAGTGAGCCCAGCAAATAATGCTCCAGGTGTAGAAACCCTTCATTTCCATGGGCAGTCAGTGATAAAACTGAATATTTGTGTGTAGCACAGCAGCCCTGCTGTTACAGAAATGATGCCTTGCCATGCTCCTCTGCTTTCTGGCTAAATGTCAGAGCCAGATGTCAAATACCAAGAGAGAAAGCTACATATGAGGTGTGATGGCAGAGGAAACATTGATTTAAAAACCTTCACCTGTTTCTCTTTTTTCTCCCTTTTTAAGGTTGTGATGAACCTTCACCCTTTTATCTTTTTGCTCCCTTTCTAAGGTTGTGACAAACCTTCACCCGTTTCTCTTTTTGCTCCCTGTTTAAGGTTGTGACAAACCCTCACCCTTTTCTCCTTTTGCTCCCTTTCTAAGGTTGTGACAAACCTTCACCCGTTTCTCTTTTTGCTCCCTCTTTAAGGTTGTGATGAACCCTCACCCTTCTCTCTTTTTGCTCCCTGTTTAAGGTTGTGACAAACCCTCACCCTTCTCTCTTTTTGCTCCCTTTCTAAGGTTGTGATCAACGGCGGGGCCACGTCCAGCGGTGACCAGGACACGGAGGACACGGAGCTGATGGCCATCTACACCACCGAGAATGGCATAGCAGAGAAGGTACTGGGGCTGCCCTGCTGGGCTGCTGGGAGCTCACCCTTGCTCTCTCAGCTCCTGCTTTGCCCTGCCTGGGAGCTTTGCTGTCCCACAGCTGCTGACTTGCAGATGCACATCCCCCCAGGCAGCTCTGCCCTCATGACTGCTGGTCACACACTTTGGGTGCAGCTCTTGGGCCGTGACTCAGGAAATGGTGGGAGCAGTTCATGCCCTTGGTTGGGATTTTTCCAGCTTTTTTCTCCATTCCTTCATTCCCCAGGTCTGTTCAGTGATGATCCTGCAAGCTGAGGTGGTGTGAATCTGAGCTTTTGTTTAAAATAAGGATAACTTCTGAACTTCTGAAATTCTGGCTTTTTTGTCTGAAAAGCCTCAGCCTGACCCAAGTTTTTCAAATGTCCTGATTGAAACAGGAACAAACCCCTGGTTCCAAGCAGGGGCACCATGATGCTCCTCCCTTCAAGGCCGTGGTTTCTCTTGGGGCAGGGATGACACCAGGGGATGCAGTTGATGTTTTCACTCCTGAATTTCAGGTTTAAACATCCCCTGGGCAGCCAGAGGTCTGTCAGGGCTGGGCTCCAGGGGAGCCTGGGCCTGCTGCCCCCCAGCTCAGTCTGCCCAGGTGTCTCTCTCACATTTCATGGCCAGCTCCTTGTTCCCCCTGAAAGTCTGTGATTTCTGCAGCATGCTGGGGCTGGAGTGGAGAGGCACAATCTGATAAAAGCCTTGAGCCAGAGGTGTTTGGGTGGAGTTGTGCAATGAGATAAGCCATCTCCAGACACCAGAGTGTTCCTGCTCCTCCAAACGTGTGCTTCCCTCCCTCCCAGCTGGCCCCTGGGAGCAGAGCTGTGGGTGATGGAGAATAATTCACCCAAAAGAGACCTTGAGCTGTGGACTAAGCAGATCTAGCTTGAGTTAAAGCTTTGCTGTGGCTGCCAGTGAGGGCTCAGGGTGGGGAGCCCTGGCACAGGTGCCCAGAGCAGCTCAGGCTGCCCCTGGAGGTGCACAAGGCCAGCCTGGATGGGGCTTGGAGCACCCTGGGACAGTGGAATTGTTGTTTTCATTGTTGTTTTCTCCAGAAATCTCAAAAAAAAAGCCCTCAACCCACAACCTGATCCAAAATAAACCCCTCAGTCAGCTAAACCATCACCCTCTTCCTTCCCTCATGGCAACAAAACAGCCCTGGAGGTGCCCAAGGCCAGCCTGGATGGGGCTTGGAGCACCCTGGGACAGTGGAATTGTTGTTTTCATTGTTGTTTTCTCCAGAAATCTCAAAAAAAAGCCCTCAACCCACAACCTGATCCAAAATAAACCCCTCAGTCAGCTACACCATCACCCTGTTCCTTCCCTCATGGCAGCAAAACAATTCTGGCTTCTTTTGCTATTTTAAATTTGTAGGATATTGAATAATAAATCCAAAACTATCCCATAGGACAGAAAATGAAAAATAAAATTCCTAAATGTGTGGGAATTGTTCAGCACATGCAAGGAATGTGTCCCTGCCCATGGCAGGGGTGGCACTGGGCCTTGCAGCCCAGCCAGGGGAGGGCCAGGCTGGACATCAGGAGGAATTTTCCTGTGGAAAGGGTGGTCAGGGCTTGGAAGGGGCAGTGATGGAGTCCCCATCCCCAGAGATGTTAAAAAGTGTGTGGATGTGGCAGTTGGAGATTTGTTTGGTGGTCAGACCTGAGGATCTGAAAGGGCTTTTCCAACCTCAGCCATTCCATGGTTCAAATTCATTTTTTTCACATTTTTTTTAGAGAATTGGCTCAGGAGGGAGTTTGTTCCTCTTGCAGTCCATGAAAAGCTGTCATGGTGCTGCAGGAGAGGAGGGCATTGCTCAAAGTGCTTTCGAGGTTCTCTCACATGGGAGTTTCTGCATTTTGCATTTTGCATTTTGCTGTGACCCACAGCCCTGCACCCCCTGGGTGTGAATTTCCCCCGTGGATTTGTTTCCCCAGCAGAAGGCTGAGCTGGGAGGGCAGTGCCAGGCTCAGTTTGCCTGGCTGGCCTTGCAGGTGGCCCAGCACAGATCAGCTCAGCACAGCCCCTGGGTCTGGTGGGGTTTTTGGAGAAGTTGAGAGCATTTGGGGCAGTCACGAGTCTGGCAGAGCTGCCAGGCTCTGTGTGAGGCAGCTCCACGAGGGCTCAGGGTGTCTTGGGCTGGGTTAGGGCAGAGCAGCTCTTGTGTAAGGTCATTTTTTAGCTGCTCAGTCTGAAATTACAAAATCTGATACTTCCTCCTGCTTCTGTTGTTGTTGTGCTGGGGCTTTGGAGCATTGTGGGTTTGTCCTCAGGAATTTCCAAACACTTTTTGTGACAGAGAAAAACAGATTTCCCTGTTTCCCTGTTTCATCTGCAGGGGTGTTGATGTGTGAATGTCTGTGCTCACTTGTCCATTGGCACAGTGGCCTTGCCTGAATTCCTGGGGAATTGAAATTCCTGGAGGAATTCTGCTTGGCTGACAGAAATTGGTTGGGGATTAATTTGGGTGTAATAATCAGCATTTTTCCTGACTGCATAAGTGAGGGGGAAGAAGGGAAATTATAAATTCTTTGGCTAAAAGTGGTTAACCAAGATGGAATTGGGTAAGAGCAAGGCAGGGAAGCAATTATCATAATGAGGATTTATTTTTGCCAGCAATGCAAGGACAGAGCTCTTCTTCTTAGTTCCAATTCTTCCCTGTTTTCTTTTTTTCTGTTTGTTTTTGTGGTTTGGGGTTTGGTGGGGTTTTTTAACAGCCTTGTCATGATGAATCCATTTTTGGGCACCTTTTGGCTGCTAGATCAGTTCTGTCATAAATCAGCAATTATAAATAAATAAGCAGGGAGTGTTCAGAAGGGAACATGTTGGCTACAAATTCAGGAGCTGGATGTGAAAGGCTTTGAAATTGCCACAAATCAGCATTGCTGAAGCAGCCTTGGAGGGCCTGGCAGTTGAAATTCCCTTTATTCTGTGCAGCACTAACCTGCTGCTGCCCCTTTTCCTGCAGAGCTCCCTGGCAGAGACCCTGGACAGCACTGGCAGCTTGGATGCCCAGAGGACTGACATGATTTACACCATTGAAGATGTTCCTCCCTGGTACCTCTGCATCTTCCTGGGCTTGCAGGTACATCCCCAAACAGAGCCAGCTTTGTCTTCTGGAGCTTTCAGAGTTATTGGGGATTTTCTGTGCAGTTCAGTGTGTTTGGGTGTTTTATCCTTCTCCACTCCCACCTGTTTGAGGAAGGTGTTGGGAGGTTTCTGAGCCTGCTCACACTCAGAGCATTGCTCTGACAATGATTTTGAAGATGTTGGGAGGTTTCTGAGCCTGCTCACACTCAGAGCATTGCTCTGACAATGATTTTGAAGATGTTGGGAGGTTTCTGGGGCTGCTCACACTCAGGTCATTGCTCTGAGAATGATTTTGAAGATGTTGGGAGGTTTCTGAGCCTGCTCACACTCAGAGCATTGCTCTGACAATGATTTTGAAGATGTTGGGAGGTTTCTGGGGCTGCTCACACTCAGGTCATTGCTCTGAGAATGATTTCAGTTTTCAGCTCGTGCATTTGTGAGAGTCACTCAAACATTTATTGAGTTGCAAGCTGCTGTTGGTAAATGAGTGAGCAGAGGCTCAGGGGAGGCCTTCACCAGGGACATTGGGCACCTCTGGAGTTAAAAATGGGGAGAGAGAAGGATTTAGACTTGAAATATTGAATATTAAAGCTGCTACTGCAGTTATTTCAGCCCTGAGAGCACCACCCTGCACCTGCCTTGCCAGGGAGGCTCCTTGCAGGTGCTTCCTGCAGCTCAGCCACTGCTTGTGGGCAGCAGAGCAGCTCCAGTCCCATCTCCTTCCCTTCTCCAGTGGGAATAACATCTGGCCCCCAGGAATGCTGAGAATTTGGTCATCTCTGTGAAGGACCTTGAGATCCCCAAACAAACACATTCCAAAACATCCTTTTTATTGCTGCCTTTTCCTCAAGGACAGGCAGTTCTGTAGGAATTCTATTTTTACTTGTGTGTGGAGTATGGTGAAAATTTCTTGGCTGTTTTGCTTTTGGTGCACTTGGGTCGAGGAAGAATTTAGGAGTCCTTTGTGTGTGAGCCAGGGGATGTGAGTGGAATTATTTCTGGGCTAGAGGCAGCTCTCAGCACAGCTACCTGAGCAGCTGTGGGGTGTTTCAGGAGCCTGTGGATCCCCCAGAAATCCCAAAAATCAGAAACCCCCCCAGCGGCATCACCAGAAACGCTGCAAGCAAAGCTCAGAGCTCTGCTGGGGCTTTCAGAGAAGCTGCTGCCGGGCCAGCAGGCACTCAGCAGCTGGGGATGGATGTTTGCAGCTCTAACCCCTGTGCCCCCAGCACTACCTGACGTGTTTCAGCGGGACCATCGCCGTGCCCTTCCTGCTGGCCGATGCCATGTGCGTGGGCTTCGACCAGTGGGCCACCAGCCAGCTCATCGGGACCATCTTCTTCTGCGTGGGCATCACCACCCTGCTGCAGACCACCTTCGGCTGCAGGTGAGCCTGGCCACAGAAATGGGGGGTTCCAGGACTGAGGAGTTCCTGGGAGGGAGAGCAAAAATCCATACACCTTGGTAAGGAGTGGTGGTTTCATTAATCCCTGCTGCAGACCACCTTCGGCTGCAGGTGAGCCTGGCCACAGAAAGGGGGGGTCCCAGGGCAGAGGTGTCCTGGGAGGGAGAGGAAAAATCCACACACCTTGGTAAAGAGTGGTGGTTTCATTAATCCCTGCTGCAGACCACCTTGGGCTGCAGGTGAGTCTGGCCAGGGGAATCTGGGGGTTCCAGGGCAGAGGAGTTCCTGGGAGGGAGAGCAAAAATTCACACACCTTGGTAGAGAGGAGCTGACTGTGGTGATTTTATTAATTTTGGCTGCATGTGAGTCTGGGCAGGGAAATTTGGGGCTTCCAGGGCAGAGGTGTTCCTGGGAGAGCAAAAATCCACACACCTTGGTAAAGAGTGGTGGTTTCATTAATCCCTGCTGCAGACCACCTTCGGCTGCAGGTGAGCCTGGCCACAGAAAGGGGGGGTTCCAGGGCTGAGGAGTTCCTGGGAGGGAGAGGAAAAATCCACATGCCTTGGTAAAGAGGAGCTGACCGTGGTGGTTTTATTAATTTCTTATGAAATTAATTAATTTCAGTTAAATTCTTGGTGGTTTTTAGGTGTTTATGATCAGTCCCACAGCAAACTGCATCCTGTGAAGGGCTTGGCAAGTGAAAAAGGCAGGGAAAAATGATGAGGGAAACTTGTCACTCTCTGTTACCTCCCAGCCCATGAAGTAATTGGGGTTTATTTGTTAGCTGCTCTGAGTTACGGGCAATGATCATTCCTGGGGTTTGGAACACACACAGAGGTGTGCAGGGATGCTCTCACCTCCCCTTAGGGGGATGGAAGAGCCCAGCTGGAAAATCCTTGTGTAAATCTGGCAAGAACAGATAAATATAAATATAAATATAAATATAAATATAAATATAAATATAAATATAAATATAAATATAAATCTTTCCAAACCTGTGTTCCCCTGCACAGCTGGTTCAGTTACCTTTGCTTCACTTTTTCCTTTGGGGGAAAAAAACCTTTCCCTCTTTTTTTTTTGTCTTATTTGACTTAGGAGCTCACTCCTCTGTCTTGAAAGGTTCACTCTGATGGCAAAACAACAGAGTGGAAGCTGTTGGGAAAGCAAACTTTCTTTCCCCAGGGTATTTTCTTTCACTAAAGACTCCCCAGAGTCAATAATCTGATTTCCAGCCTGGCTGGCTCTTTGTGCTGGAGCCATAAATCCTCATGTACCTTGTCTGGAAGTTTGTCATATTTGGGGATTTTTTTCTCCCTCACTAATCTTGGCTTTCAATCACTTATTAGAGAGGGATTTGGGGTTCATTTAGAGAGAAGGGTGCCCAAAATGACAGTGCCATCATTTTGAAATGCTCTGTTCTTTGTGTGTAATCCCACCCTTGCCCTCCACCCTGCTGGGATTTTTCCCTTTTCAGTGGCTCCCACTTGCACTGTACTTACATTGTCATATCCCTGAAGGCCAGATTGTGTTTGGGTCTGAAAATAACTCGTGTTTAGGGAGGAAATTTCCACTCTGGGATGTTTTATAACTGTTGCCCATGTGATGGGGGGTTTATGTAAGGCTGGGAATGGGATACAGCAGCACAGGCCTCTCCATGAGATTTGCAAGTATTCATTGGCAACTCTGGCAACTGCAAAGTATTTCAGCAAATAAAGGTTTCAAAAGGTCAAATTCCACGCTTTAAGGGTTCTTAAAGATGGATTTAGCTCAATTCCGAGGTGGGGTTGGGGCAGGTTGGCTACCCAGACCAGTTCTAGGAATTCCAGCTATTCACTGGGTTGTGCAGTGAGCCCCGGCTCTGGCAGGGTTCATTAGTGGCTAATTAGTGGCACTGAGACCATCAGACACAGCTTTAACCCAGCCAGGGTGGCAGCTCTGGTGCTGTGCCCTGCACTGGCCCAGCTCTCTCACACATGTGGGACATGGCAAGGTAATGACACATTTCCAGTTGCCTTTGCCTGCAGAAAAACTCTTTTCTTCACATCTGTGCCAGAATGGAGCAGCTGGATGATTTAGACACGAAGTTGAAATGATGCCCCACTCAGGAGCTTTGGTGCTTCAGCTGGCTGGCAGTGAGTGGCTGCTTTAAAATCTGTAAGTGACTCCCAGCCTGCAGCTGTCACCTGAGAAAGAGGCAGGTCTTGCTTGACTGATTTTCAACAATTTTAAAAAAAATTAAATTACTCTTTTTTTTTTTTTTTGGCTGGCTTAGGGGGAAAAAATCCCCACTATTTTGGGATTTTTGGGACCTTTTGGGAGTTGCCTGTGTCACACAGAAGTGGAGCAGGAGCAGATGTGATTTTGCAGCCCTGTGCTGGCCTTCCATGGGATGCAGAGCAGCCCAGGCTGGCAGCAGTGACCTCAGCACTGGAGAATGTGTTTGCAGTGTGTGTTCACCACAGCTCTGAGGGGGCTGTGTAGGTGGCATGGAGCAGTAGCAGCTTGTTCCAGGTGTTGCAGCCCTGCCATGGGCACCAGCTGTGCTTGGTGAGCCTGGCAGCGTGGGCTGAGTCACTCCTGAGCCACCAGCCCTGACTTCCCAGAGACAGAGCTGGCATTTCTGCAGGGAGGAGCTCCCAGGGGGGTTCTGACCACCCAGCCGTGCTTGGATGGCTCATGGACTTCATGAAATTGGAGTTTCCAATGCACTTTTCAACATTTGGTGGCTCTGAAATTGCCCATGACCCAAACTGCTGTGACCTTGGCAGCTCCCATTAATAACAAGGCTGAGTTTGATTCCTGTGCTCACTGTACACCATTTCCCCCCACACTTCTCCTCCTGAGAGCATTTCCTGATCTTCACCTGAACCTGAGCAGTTTTTTCCTGCCCTCATTCCCCGTGTCACACCTTGGGATCTCCTGTTAAAGGGAATCTCCTGGCAGTGCATTCATGGCAATATTTGTAGAGCAGTTCAGAGTGCATCTGCAGTTCAGTGATGTTGGGATATTTGTTACACAAGGTGCAGTGAGGTCAGTAAATTCATACCTGCTCTCTTCAGGTCTTGAAACCTTTTGGGAAGTATAAACACCAATGCTGAGAATGTCATCTTGAAATTCTTGTGGTGTTTGTATTTATTGGTGGCAACCACTGGGAACATCTAATCTGCTGCCATCAGCCCAGCACTTACTGACACATGCACTCCACAGTGAGTGTGCTCAGAGGCATGCAGAGGGGAGGGATGGAGCCTGCAGGCTGCACTTGAGAGAGTTCTTGTGGTGGGAGGGTAAAACTGCACCTCCAGAGAGTGTTCTGTGCTGGGATGGTTAAAACTGCACCTCCAGAGAGTGTTCTGTGCTGGGATGGTTAAAACTGCACCTCCAGAGAGTGTTCTGTGCTGGAAGGGTAAAAATGAACCTTGAGAGAGCAGTTCCTGTGTTGGGAGGGTAAAACTGCACCTCCAGAGAGTGTTCTCTGCTGGGATGGTAAAACTGCACCTTGAGAGAGCTGTTTTGTGCTGGGATGGTAAAAATGAACCTCCATAGAGTGTTCTGTGCTGGGATGGTAAAAACTGCACCTTGAGAGCACAGTTCCATGTGCTGGGATGGTAAAAACTGCACCTTGAGAGCACAGTTCCTGTGCTGGGATGGTAAAGCTGCACCTGCAGCACTCTGCTCCCCCAGCTCAGTGTCCACCTGTGTCCCTGTCTGCTGTCACAGCCTGGCCCCTGGAGTCACCTGGCTGACACCTCCAGGCAGGTGCTGTCAGCTCTTTGGCTCTCTGTATTCCTCTGACTGGGCTGTTTTTGGTGAGGAATCCTCTTGTTTCCCAGTGTAATAACTCAGTGAGGGGTGGTTTGAGTGCCCACCCACTGCAGGGACCCCACAGACTGTCACATCTCTCCTCTCCCTCCCCACCAGGTTACCCCTGTTCCAAGCCAGCGCTTTTGCATTCTTAGCACCTGCCAGAGCAATCCTCTCTCTGGAGAAGTGGAAGTGCAATAACACAGGTAATTGTTGTTTATCCTTGTTCAGGTTGAAGTGACAAATGGGCCAGGTCACGTGGAGTGCAGCTGCCACAGCTTCTGCTATAAAAACTGGGAGTAATGAGCAGGGAATATGGAAAGCCTCTCTTTTTACAGTGTTAAAATACTCTGCCACAGAAGATGCCCAAAATGCCCTTGTGGAGTTCTGTTTCTGGGGATTTTTTTAATACCAAAACGTTGAAAAGGAGCTGTAACTGTGGCACCAAGTAATTCTCCTGTTCATTTACATCTGCAAGTGTTCCTTCCCATAATGTTCCAAACATTTGGAAACAGCGAGTCCAAGTGAACCTTTGAAGTTGTGAGTGGGAGGGAGTTTGAGCAATGTACAGCATCACCTCCAGACCAGGATTTTCCCCTGCTGAAGTCATACCTGACAGGTTTTGACAAGATTTGGATGTTCTTTTTCACTCTCTCTCTGCTGCTGTCGTCATCCTGGGAGGTTTGAGCTTCAGAGGGAAGAGATCCTGGTTGGGATGGGAGCTTTTGCTTTGGGTTGGACTGGAAATGACTCTGGCAGTTTTCTGCTCAGTGAGGGGTGGTTATTCATTACCAAGGCTGTGGGCAGTGGGAAGCAGCAGCACAGGGAATAATCAGGCTGCTCACTCCTGCCTGGAGCTCTTCCCAGGGCTCCTTTGGACTCTCTAATAATTTAATTTCTATTATATACATCTCTGTTTACTCACATTCAAAGTGTGATTAACACCCAGCTCGTTGAAAGAAACTTTCTGGTAACCCTGGGTGGCAAAGCCGTTTTCCCCAGGACTCCAGGTTGTCAAAAAGAGCTTTGCTGCACCTTCCTGCTGCACCTTTTCACCTCCCAAAGCTGCCAGGTGGGGCTGTCCCTGGGTCAGCCCCTTCAGTGACCTCCACTGGGGAGCAGCAGGCACTGGAGTTTGGGATCCCTGGGGTGCAGCTGAGTAATTCCCCACTGGAATGGGGAGATTGACCTTTCTGTGTGGAAATCAGGGCGTGTTCCTGCTGGAACCCTGGTTGCTGGGAATTTGGGAGCAGAGGGAGAAGCGAGGGGTTGGTTCTTGGCCTTCATTGAGCAGAACTTGCTCTCTGTGTGAACTGGGGCTCCTTTGGCAGCCTGGGGAGGGATTTGGTTTGTGTGGAACGGTGGCAGAGTGGCTGGGCAATAAAAGAAATCCCCTTTTTTGTCCCTTTTGGAAGATGTAACAGTTGCAAACGGAACAGCAGAGCTGCTGCACACGGAGCACATCTGGTACCCCCGCATACGAGAGGTAATGTGGGACTTGCTTTGCTCTCACTCTCCTGCTCCAGTTAAGTTCCTCGCTTGGATCATCTGTGTGTTCTTGTCTTTAAGTTGGTAATTTCTCGTGTCACTGCGATCTCCATTTGAATATATCCCTTTACTCATTTCATGGAAGTCTTCATCTTTTCCACCCGTTCATTGCTGGACAGCAAATACCAGGAGTTAGTTACCACATCCCAAAAGCTGAAATGCTCAAGGGAGATGAAAACTCTTCTTGTAAGCCTGATTTGTGCTCGCTGGCAGCAGTTCAGCTGCTGCCAGGCCCCTTGCCTGCTGTCCTGTGCAGTGGGGCTGGCCCTGGAAGGTGAATCTGCAGTTAGGAAATCTGCTTCCTTCCCAAGTGCATTGAGTTGGAGACTCTTTGATAAGAGGTCGATTCTCCCCAAAGACTTTTGAAATACCTGGAGCTCCTTCTCCACTCCGTGTGAATCGTGGTGCCCTGCAGGGCAGGCTGAGGGCTGTGCCACGCCAGGGTGGCAGCTAGAGTAGTCCAAATGAAGGCGTGTGTCATGGAATTGATCTCCCATCCCGTTGCTTTGGGCTGCCAACTTTTTCTTAATTAAAAACAACCCCTCTCTCTTCCCCATGTTCAAACCATAGCTACATCCTGCCAAGAGCCCTGCAGCCAAGAGGGCTGACAGTCTCCTGAGACCACAACGCTGCTCTAATCCAGCTTCTAAGGAGCACTTGTGACCAATGCAGCACACACTCTGCCCCTAGGAGCTAGGAGCATCACCTCGTGGCGCACCAACCCTTGCCGTTCGATCTGAGAGCTTAAAGGTTAGCCTGGACCCCAGGTCTCCTGTCTGACAGTGTGATGTGCTTTCCACACAGCTTCCAGACTGGCCCACTGGTCTGTTGTGTAATAGTTTTGTGGAGAAAACCATAAGTGTTATGCTTTAAAGCAATAAGTCACTTAAACATAATGAGCTGTTTTATGACGGGAAAAAAATTTTTTTTTTTTTTTTTGCTGAGTTCTTCTGTGTCACTGAATTCTTTTAACTGCAGTTTGTAATCCAGAGCAGAAAAACAAAGGGTTTTGCCTGTCAGATGGCACTGAGCTGCCTCTCTGCCCTGTTGTGTGTTCAGATCCAAGGTGCCATCATCATGTCCTCGCTGATCGAGGTGGTGATCGGGCTGCTGGGGCTGCCCGGGGCCCTGCTGCGCTACATCGGGCCCCTGACCATCACCCCCACCGTGGCCCTCATCGGCCTCTCGGGCTTCCAGGCTGCTGGGGAGAGAGCTGGCAAGCACTGGGGCATCGCCATGCTGTGAGTACCCTGTTTCCTGCTGGGCACGCGGGGGTTTGGGGGGCTGGGGGAAGCTGGAGGCAGCGGGGCTGCATTGGTGCTGTGGGTGGGGAGAAACACCCTGAGAGACACACACCCTGAGAAACACCCTGAGAGACACACACCCTGAGAGACAGACACCCTGAGAGACAGACACCCTGAGAGAGAAACACCCTGAGAGAGACACACCCTGAGAAACACCCTGAGAAACACCCTGAGAGACAGGCACCCTGAGAGACAGACACCCTGAGAGAGAGACACCATGAGAAACACCCTGAGAAACAAACAGCCTGAGAAACACCCTGAGGGACACACAAACACCCTGAGGGACACACACCCTGAGGGACACACACCATGAGAAACACCCTGAGAAACAAACAGCCTGAGAAACACCCTGAGGGACACACAAACACCCTGAGAGACACACAAACACCCTGAGAGACACACACCATGAGGAACACACACGATCAGAAACAAACACCCTGAGATACAACACCATGAGGAACAAACACCATGAGAAACACCCAGAGTCTGGATGAGGTCAGCTGGAAATGTGGGAACAAGGACAGAGCAGTTCAGGGGGGTTGCCTGAAGCTTTGCCCTGCTTCTTCCCTGAAATCCTTCCCTGGGAGGGTGGGGAGGCCCCAGAGCAGCTGAGGTGCCCAAGGCCAGGTTGGTTTGGAGCAGCCTGGGGCGGTGGAAGGTGTCCCTGCCCACGGCTCCTTCATGGACAGAGACAGACACCCTGAGAGAGAAACACCCTGAGAAACACCATGAGAGACAGACACCATGAGAAACACCTGGGAAACACACACCATGAGAGATAAACACCATGAGAAACACCCTGAGAAACATACGCCGTGAGAGACAAACACCCTGAAAGACAAACACCATGAGAAACACACACCCTGAGGGACACACAAACACCCTGAGGGACACACACCCTGAGGGACACACACCATGAGAAACACCCTGAGAAACAAACAGCCTGAGAAACACCCTGAGGGACACACAAACACCCTGAGAGACACACAAACACCCTGAGGGACACACAAACACCCTGAGAGACACACAAACACCCTGAGGGACACACACCGTGAGGAACACACACGATCAGAAACAAACACCCTGAGATACAACACCATGAGGAACAAACACCATGAGAAACACCCAGAGTCTGGATATGGTCAGCTGGAAATGTGGGAACAAGGACAGAGCAGTTCAGGGGGGTTGCCTGAAGCTTTGCCCTGCTTCTTCCCTGAAATCCTTCCCTGGGAGGGTGGGGAGGCCCCAGAGAAGCTGTGGTGCCCAAGGCCAGGTTGGTTTGGAGCAGCCTGGGGCGGTGGAAGGTGTCCCTGCCCACGGCTCCTTCATGGGCCTGGATGGGCTTTAAGGTTCCTTCCAACCCAAACCATTCCATGATAATGTGAGCTCGAGGAGAGAGGAAGGGACAGTGGCCAAAAATGAGGTGTGGAGAGCAGAATTTTCTAGAGCAGGAGCCATTGTCTGGGTGGAGTTGAGTGCTGTAGAAAAGCTGATTTAGCAGAACACCAGGGAGATGAAATGCTTTAAACAGTTTGTGTTTCTGGGCTGGCATTGCCTGCTCCCTCTCCTGCAGCAGCAGCTGAACCCCACTGCTGCTGGTCCCTCTGCCACTGGCACTGGTTTGGTTACCTGTGCCCAAGAGGAGTTCATGTGTGTGATGGCAGAGGGCACAGATACTGCCATCAACACCAGCAGAGGCTGAGCCATCAGCAGAGATCCTGCCAGGGGACAAAAAGCTTTAGAGGGAATTTCAGGGCCTGGGGTGTGTGTGCCATCAGATGCAGGAGCCAGGGAAATGAAAGAATGAAAAGGAATAAGTGAGGGAAATGAAATTAAATGAAGACAAAAGATCCCCGTGTGGGTAAGAGCAAATGAGGCTGGAAACCCCATTTTAGGGAGAAAAGGCTGGAGCAATTCCATATGAAACCCCATTTTTGGGGAGAAAAGAGGCTGGAGCAGTTCATGTAAACCCCATTTTAGGGGAACAGGAGGGTAAAGCAGTTCCATGTAAAACCCCATTTTAGGGAGAGCAGAGGGTGAAGCAGTTAATGTAAACCCCATTTTTGGGAGAAAAGAGGCTGGAGCAGCTCCATGTGCAGCACCCAACTGTGCTGGCCCTGGGAGCAGGAGGAATGCCTTGGTGAGATCAGATTGTGATCTCACTAATCTGTTTGCACAGTGCTTTGAACATGTAAAGTATTCTGTAAGTGCAGCTTATGATTAAAAGGGCTCTTTAATTCTCTTTTATCTTGCATGTTGGCATCAGGAGTATTTTTGTGATTCTATTGTATTAAGCAGCTGATCCAAAGGAACGTTTTATTTGTCTGCAAAATGAATTTCTGTGCAAGTTGGGGCTACCATTAAATGAATGAAGCACATCTTTGAATTGGACATGGAAACGTGTAATTAAAGTTGACATCTTTGCAGATGGAGAAAAAAATAAATCGATTGAGGAGTGGGATTTAAATGTTAGCCATCAATAAAGTATTGCTGGCTTCTGCCATGCAGAAATGGGCACTGGGTGGTTCAAAACAGCTCCAGCTGTGGGGAGCCATCAGGAGTGACTGCAGCCCTGGGAGATGTGGCTGCTGGAATTGTCCTGGATGTTCTGAGGAGATCAAGGTCCTGCATTTCTCCCTGGCCCTGCAGGATCAGCTGGGAACTGCAGGATTCCCAATTTCCTGACTTAACTTATTCTGTAGGTGCTTTATTCCACCAGACACTTGCACTGATATTTGTCAATTATTCCTGAGTTGGGCTTTGCCTGTTTCTCCAGATTTTCCTGGGGCATCCAAGGGTTTGGTGCTGTTTCACAGCCCCTCTGCCAATGGGAAATCCACTGCAATAATTGAATATTGGATTTTTTACAGCTCGGTGCTAAATCAAATCCAAAGCTCTCTGTCCTCAGGGTGTGGGAGGGAGGATTCCATGATGGATTCTGGGGGGATTCTGGGGTTTCCTGCATGGATGCAATGTGCTTTTTGCTTTTCTCCTGCACTGCTGAGGGCTGTAAATGCTCCTCCTTTTCCTGGAGACTGAGGGAGAGCAAAACTGGTTTGTGTCTGATCCGGGGCAGAAGAGAGGCTGACAATCCTCTTTTTATTTTTCAAGTCAGCTGATAAAAACATAATCTCAGATTTCAGCAGAGCTTTGCCTCCTCACACAGCTCCAGCCTCTGGGAGGCCCTTGCAGAGCAGAGCTGGGTTGAGAATTGAGAATTGCTCCTTCACAATTGAGCAACATGCCCTGGCTGCTGATTTTTCTGGGCAGTGGGGGCTTATTTTAGCTGTAAAAATAATGTTTAATGTCTAGAGGAGCTTGGCAGTTTCATTAGTGGGAGTAATGCTTAATAATTGAGACATTTGATACTGATGGACTGCACTGGCAGCAAATCTTGGGGCTTGGGCTCCATTTTTCTTTGTTTGCAGCTAAATAATGAAAGATTAATATTTAAAAAATGGATTCTTAAGAACAGAAAAATTTCCCTGACACAAATTTCTCTACGTGCTTTGGAGTTGGATGCAAATTCTGAAATGTAGAAATCTGTTTTTACAGTTCTGCTGTCTCTTGCCAGGTGCTGGCAGCAGGTTTTGTGCTTCACACAAAGCCTGGCCCACAGGTGGAGCTGGGAGCAAGGAAGGGGCAGCACAGGAATTTAAACTGAAATTCCCCCTCAGTCTGGGCCTGTCTCTGATCCATTTATCTCCTTGCTGAGTTTTGCAGAACTTTAGAATTCAAATTCTTTTGGCATTTGAGGAATAACAATTTTAATCATTTTGCTGCCTTGTCTTCTGCTCAAATTGAAAATCTGCATTTATGTTCTGCTTCCAAAGGTTTGTGCTAAAAAGAATTTATCATCTATTGGTGCTGATAACATTTCTCTCTTGTCCCACCCTCCTCATCCTCCTTTTTTTTCCTCAGGACTATTTTCCTAGTATTGTTGTTCTCCCAGTATGCCAGAAATGTCAAATTTCCCTTGCCCATTTATAAATCCAAGAAAGGATGGACAGCATACAGGCTGCAGCTTTTCAAGATGTTCCCTGTAAGTCGTTGAACTGGTTCTTCCTTTAGCAAAAAAAAAAAAAAAATTAAAATTCTGTTTTGGGAGCGGGGGGTGTTGGTTTTGATTTTTCTTCACAATAGATTACTCACAAAGGTGAGATAAATCTTTAATGGATTTATTGGAATGTAATGGATTACTGGCCACAGGAAATATTCAGATTTTGTGGCTGTGCTGAGGAGCTGGGGGACTGATGGGGAGGGGAGGGCAGAGGGGAAGGGAACTTCGTGCACACAGGGGAAAATGGTTTTAATTATTTTATTTTTGGGTTAGAAAAAGGCTGTTGCCCAACAAATCAGACAAAACACTAGAAACATTTCTTAACTATTAACTTTTTACCACACTGTACTATAAATACCTCACCTAAAACTGCCCCTCACAAATCCTACTGCAATTCACTTTTCATAATTCTGTTTCTCCAGAATACCTCATCTTACTTACAAAACCATCCCTTAAAACTTTCTTCCATCCATTTCCCTCTCAACAACATCTGTGCTGTCCCATAACATTTCTAAATCAGCATTTATCTCAAAGTAGATATAGTATGTGTTTTACATACAATTTACATGCAACATCTACATATAGTATGTATTTACATACAATTGAGATACAGTATTTATGTATAATATGTATTTTACATAATAATATACGATATATAGTATTGTTTTACATACAGTATCTATACATAGTATTTTGCATACCAGATTTATACATAATATGTATTTTACACATATACATAATCTGCATGTAGTATTTCACATACTATCTACATACAGTATCTGTATGTAATATGTATTTTACATTCAAATACAGTATCTATAGTAGATATTTTACATACTGTTTACATACAGTATCTATATAATACATATTTTACATACAAATACATACAGTATATATAATAAATAATTTACATACAAATACATACAATATCTATATATAATATGTATTTTACATACTATTTACATACAGTATGTATTTTGCATACTATTTGCATTGAGTATCTGTACATGGCATGTCTTTTTGGTACAAATCCATGCAGTATCTGTACATGGCATGTCTTTTCCACACAAATCCATGCAGTATCTGTACATGGCATGTCTTTTTGGTACAAATCCATGCAGTATCTGTACATGGCATGTCTTTTCCACACAAATCCATGCAGTATCTGTACATGGCATGTCTTTTTGGTACAAATCCATGCAGAATCTGTACATGGCATGTCTTTTCCATACAAATCCATGCAGAATCTGTACATGGCATGTCTTTTCCACACAAATCCATACCATACAATACCATACCATACCTCCTCCCAAGCCCCCACACCTCCCACAGGTCCCTTTCCCCCAGCTCAGGCTGTGCAGCCCCCCCCAGCAGGAGCTGTGAGCTCACTGCCCCCCCGTGTGCTCGTGTCCCCAGATCATCCTGGCCATCCTGGTGTCCTGGCTGCTGTGCTTCATCTTCACGGTGACAGACGTGTTCCCCCCGGACAGCTCCAAGTACGGCTTCTACGCGCGCACGGACGCGCGCCGCGGCGTGCTGCTGGTGGCCCCCTGGTTCAAGGTGCCCTACCCCTGTAAGTGTTTGCCCCGGGGCCCTCGGGGCACTGCTGCTGGGCACGGCCTGCTGCCTCTGCCTGGGCTTGGTTCCTTGGTCCTGGCTCCCCAGAACCCAGCAGGGCCATTGCTCTGGTTCCTCAGAACCCAGCAGGGCCATTCCCCCTGTTCCACAGCTCTGCTGCCTTTGTCTGGGGTTTATTTCTTAGCCCTGGCTCCCCAGAACCCAGCAGGGTGATTCCTCTGCTTCCCCAGAACCCAGCAGGGCCATTGCTCTGGTTCCTCAGAACCCAGCAGGGCCATTCCCCCTGTTCCACAGCTCTGCTGCCTTTGTCTGGGGTTTATTTCTTAGCCCTGGCTCCCCAGAACCCAGCAGTGCCATTCCTCATGTTCCACAGCTCTGCTGGCTCTCAGTGATTTATTCCTTAGTCCTGGTTCCCCAGAACCCAGCAGGGCCATTGCTCTGGCTCCCCAGAACCTAGCAGGGCCATTGCTCTGGCTCCCCAGAACCTAGCAGGGCCATTCCTCATGTTCCACAGCTCTGCTGGCTCTCAGTGATTTATTCCTTAGTCCTGGTTCCCCAGAACCCAGCAGGGCCATTGCTGCTGGGCACAGCCTGCTGCCTCTGCCTGGGGTTGGTTCCTTAGCTCTGGTTCCCCAGAACCCAGTAGGGTGATTCCTCTGGTTCCCCAGAACCCAGCAGGGTCATTGCTGCTGTTCCACAGCCTGCTCCCTCTGGCTGGGGTTTATTTCTTAGTCCTGCTTCCCCAGAACCCAGCAGGGCCATTGCTCTGGTTCCCCAGAACCCAGCAGAGTCACTCCTCGTGTTCCACAGGCTGCTGCCTCTGCCTGGGGTTTATTCCATAGCCCTGATTCCCCAGACCCAGCAGAGTCACTCCTCGTGTTCCACATCCTCCTGCCTCTGCCTGGGGTTTATTCCATAGCCCTGATTCCCCAGCCCCAGCAGGGTCACTCCTCCTGTTCCAGAGCTCTGCTGGCTCTCTCTCAGTGGTTTATTCCATAGCCCTGGCTCCCCAGAACTCAGCAGGGTCACTCCTGCTCCACAGTTCTGCTTTTTCTCAGTGGTTTATTCTATAGCCCTGGTTCCCCAGAGCCCAGCAGTGCCATTCCTCCTGTTCCACAGCTCTGCTGGCTCTCTCAGTGATTTATTCCATAACCCTGGTTCCCCAGACCCAGCAGGGTCACTCCTCCTGTTCCACAGCTCTGCTGGCTCTCTCTCAGTAGTTTATTCCATAACCTTTGGGTGCTTGGATGACCCATCCCTGGCAGTGTCCCAGGCTGGACAGGGCTTGGAGCAGCCTGGGACAGTGGGAGAGGTCCCTGCTGGTGGCTCTGAGGGTCCCTCCCAGTCCAAGCCATCCCACAGTCCTAGCACACACCACTCTCATTGTCTGCTGCACAAAAAATTGTGTTTTTTTGGTTTTTTTTTCTCCTCAGCTGATACCTTAAGGTGTCACCCAAGGCAGGCTGAGGTTCTGGAGCTGCAGTGTGCAGGGTTGCTCTGGGTGACTCTCCTGATGCCAAGTGACTGCCCCCTGCCATGGAGATGAAGGCTGGCTGGTTCCTCAGTCCCAGTGCCAGGGACAGGTTCTCACAGCTCTGCTGCAGTCCCTGGCTCTCACTGTCTGAAGAATCACTCCTGGGCAGTTCCTCCCAGGCTGCTGCCCAAACACACCCTCCCTGCCCCAAACACACCCATTCCTGGCTGAGCACAGGAGTTCCTGGCAGAAGATGCCCTGACTTGCCAAGGCACTGCTGGCACGGGCAAGTCAGGGAATGCCAGGCCCTGCTTATCAGAGAGCAATGAAATCATTTACAGGAGGGCACCAAACACTTCACACAGTGTTTTGGGTGTATTTTTATGTTGGCCACCTCTAGGTTTAAAGCTGTTAAAGGCTGGGTTTATGGTGTGAGGTTGCACAACTGGCTCACCCTTCAGAAATTACCAGGGTAATTAGGGAATCATATTATTTTAGAATAGAAATACAGGAATTATCAGCCATGCCACCACATGGTGATGAGGCAGCTTCATTGTGGTTTTGCATATGCTTTGGTTTAAAAAAAAAACCACTTCTAAAGGAGCAGATGAAGAACAGAAGCTTTTGGGAAAGGAGAGGAGGAAAACTTCCCCACCCTGATCAGCCCGTTTGTGTTTGGGAGGTTCATTCACTCCTGTGTGGCTGAAGATCCTTTGTTGCAGGAGGCTCATCTATTTCAAAGAGATAAAAGCATCGAGGCAATTGCTGTGGAAAACCTGCCAGGCTTTTCTGCAGGCTTAAATTAATCTTTATTTTCTCTACTACAAAAATTTGGAGCTGGGAGGTGTTTGTGCAGTGATCAGAGCTGCTTGTTGCCATCCTCTTTGCTCCACTAAACTTGTGACCAAAGGGACTTTTTGGAGCAATGATAACACAGTGGCATTTGCCTCACTGGCCAGGATTGTTTTCTCAGAAGCTGTAGCTCAAATTCCTGATTCCTGAACAGGAGGAATTTTTTTAATTTTTTTTTAATGGGGTTTTATGGCTCTCTGGGATTTTTCCAAGTGTGATCAAAGCAGTTTGTGTGGCCTTTTTTCCTTTGTTCCTTTCAGCTCCTTGAACTTGCCAGACTGTGTTAGAGTGAAGGGAGTTTGTTGTTGCCATCAAAGACAAACAAACAGTGCCTGGGGCAGTGCTGGGCCCCCTCAGTGCCAGGGTCACTTCTGGCCCCTCAGGACAAGGCCATGGAGGGGCTGCAGCGTGTCCAGGGCAGGGAGTGGAGCTGGGAAGGGGCTCAGAGGGAGAAAATGGGATTGGGGGAACTTCTGCCTCTGCACAACTCCTGACAGGAGGGGACAGCCGGGGGGATTTGGGATCTTAGCCCAAACGGGGGTAGGGGACAGGAGGAGAGGGAAGAGGGACAGGAGGAGAGGGGACAGGGACAGGAGGATTTAGGGGACAGGGACAGGAGGATTTAGGGAACAGGGATGGGAGGAGAGGGAACAGGGACAGGAGGAGAGGGGACAGGGACAGGAGGATTTAGGGGACAGGGACAGGAGGATTTAGGGAACAGGGATGGGAGGAGAGGGAACAGGGACAGAAGGAGAGGGAACAGGGACAGGAGGAGAGGGAACAGGGGCAGGAGGAGAGGGAACAGGGACAGGAGGAGAGGGAAGAGGGACAGGAGGAGAGGGGACAGGGACAGGAGGAGAGGGAACAGGGACAAGAGGAGAGGGGACAGCCCCAGGCCATGCCAGGGGAGGCTCAGGGTGATACTGGGGAATATTTCTTGCCCAGCCCTGTGGCAGTGCTGGAGTCCCCATCCCTGGGGGTGGGCAGCACTGTGGCTGTGACACTTGGGGACCTGACCAGCGCTGACCCGGGCAGTGCTGAGAGACCCTAAAACCCCTTCCCAACCCCAACCACTCTCCAATCCCCCAGGTTTGTGTTGGTTTGGCTAGCCAGGCCGTGTGCTGGGGCAGGGGGTCTGAGCTGTGCTCTCTCCACAGTCCAGTGGGGGCTGCCCACGGTGTCGGCGGCGGGCGTGATCGGCATGCTGAGCGCCGTGGTGGCCAGCATCATCGAGTCCATCGGCGACTACTACGCCTGTGCCAGGCTCTCCTGTGCTCCTCCTCCTCCCATCCACGCCATCAACAGGTCTGTCCCAGCCAGAGGCACTGCAGCTCACTGCTGCTTGGCTTTTTAGGGGTTTTTTCCCCACTTTGGAATGGGAGGTGGGATGGTGCAGGTGGGTCAGACTCCGGGGCCAAGGGTGTGAAGTGCAGGGTGGGAATGGGATCTGGGGTTGTGTTGTTACATTTGAATCCCAGTGCTGTTCCTGCTGGAGGCTGTGGGAGTTACCAGCAGTTTCCACAGGGAAAGAGAGCTCTAAACTGGTTCTGGAATTGGGGTTGTCAAAATCACCTGGAGTGCGGTTTGGAAACAGAGCAGCTCTGAAGCTTTATTTGAGTTTTTAATACAATTTCCTCAGTGTAAGAGCGGGGGGATCTAAGGCTCAGGAAACAGAGCTGCAGTGTGTTTTCCAGGTGTGTTGGAGCTTGAGCCATGAATGGCAGTAATTCCATGGTGGAGCAGCTGCCCCTGTGGCATGCAGCACCCCCCAGGGAATGTGTGCCTGTGCCAACTCCTGTGTTCTCTTTGGCATTCCAGGGGGATTTTCATCGAGGGCCTCTCCTGTGTTCTGGATGGAGTGTTTGGGACAGGGAATGGATCCACCTCCTCCAGCCCCAACATTGGGGTCCTGGGCATCACAAAGGTGAAGTGCTTTCCTTGTGTTCATTATCCCCTTCCAGGAGACCATTCTGCTCCATTCCTGTGCACACAAACTTCCCAGATCATTCTGAGTGTACCTGACTGTCTGTACCAGCTCTTGGCTGAGGGAAATGCATTATTGTACATCAGGACCTCAAAAATCCATTTATTCAGAGTAAAATGAGTTAGAATCCCCCATAATGCAGATGCTGCTGCATAAACTGTCTCTTGGAAAACCCAGGCAACATTCCAGGGCTCTGGGATGCTTTGAGTTGAGGCATAAACACTGTAAACTGTGTAGAAATTGCTGATTTTTGGATGCCTTGGCTTTGAATGCCTCAGTAGGAAGTGACTTTTTAATGCCTCACACACAAAATGTGAAAATGCAACGTGAGGTGCTTGGGCTTTATCTCTGTCTGTACTGGGACATGGCCCTGGCCCAGGGGCTGCAGCCAAGGTCATTTCAGGGTTAAAAGGACCCTCAGTGTTTGGGTTTAAGGCTCAGGGGTTTATGTATTTCTGGTGATGTTGCTCAACAAAAGATGTGTGAGTGCTTGAGGAGCTCCTCTGCTCACGTGTGGGGCTGGGTCTGTGCCTGGCTGAGCTGGGAGGCCTTGGCTGCAGGGAGATCTGCCTGATAATGTTCATTTAACCTTGGTCAGGAACAGCAGCAGCTTTGCTAGGAGTGATTTGTGTTGTAAATAGCTCCACCTTGCTGGGTGTTGAACGTGGGAGCCATAAATCCTTTGTGCAAGGATAGAAATGTCTGTGCTCCACGTGCAGTAACTCATCCCCTGGGCTGATCCCATGTCATAAACGATGTGTTTGTCCTCAGCCCTCCCTTGTGCTGCACAAAGGGTGATTCTGCTGCCTTGGGGTGCAATTCAGCACTAACAGCACCATCTGCTGTCTGTACCAGTCACCAGCCAGCTCATGGAAACCTCCTAGAAGAGTTCTGCTCAGAAAAAAAACCCTTAAAGAAAGGTTTATTCTGTTCTGCTCCCTTCCCATTGTTTCTTCACGGGGGTTGAGATGAATTAACAGACTTTTTTTTATGAGCAGCCCACAGAAATGAGTGTGCATTTGATGCTGGAGCAGTGGAAAGCTGTGGCAGGGAGTGGAGCTGCCCAGGCTGGCTCTGCAGCAGGCTGGGCTCATTTCCCCTGCTGCACATTCATTCCCCAAAACCCAGCAGTTCCTCAGCTCCAGACTGAATTTTGGCACAGAGATGCTCTGCTGTTCATTTGGGAGAGGAAATCTTCAGTGCTGCATCACCAGGGCTTTTCCCTCCCTTGAAATTGGTGTGTAATTACACTTAAATTTAAATTCAGCTGGATGGAGGTGCTGCAAAGCCTTTGAGCCACTGTGTGTGTTTTACTTGATGAGAGCAAGATCAATTAGCTCTGATTAGCTGGGGCTAAAGCAGCTCTTGGCATGGTGGTGATGCTGGAATGGAGGCTCCAGGTACCATTTGATACACTCCAAAATAATCACTCCAAAATAATCACTCCAAAATAATCACTCCAAAATAATCACTCAAAAATAATCACTCCAAAATAATCACTCCAAAATAATCACTCCAAAATAAGTGTGTGTGCTGGGGATGAATACAGAGCCTGAGCTAAATGCTGCCTGGGATGTTTTCAGTAGCTTTAATTTGTTTACATAAATAAATGTCACTGTCCTGCAGGATTTCAAAGGATTTGCCTGTTTCTGGCAGGAGCAGAACTGCAGGGCAGGAGCTCAGTGGCCCTGCAGAAATGAATATTTCTGTGAAGAGCAGAGAAAGGTGCCAGCTGAATTCTGGTGTAAATCCAGTTGATGGTGTAGCAGAACTCTGTTTGCAGGGGAAGGAGCTCACCTGCAGCTCAGCAGTGAGCAGTGGGGGCAAGGAAGGATTTTCCCCTCCTCAGACCTGTTGGATCTGTAGTTCCTCATTTCTCTCATTTAGCTCAGTCACTCCTGATGAACAAATGAATATTTCCTTTTTCAACCCTGCTGCTCTGTACCAGGGCACCTGCAAAGGGCTTTTCTAGAAACCATCTTAGTGTAAAGGAGTTTTTGCTGTCCCTGGGGCACCTCTTATGGCAATAAAAGTTGTTAAAATACCAACTTCAGGTTTATCCACTACCCCTGCCCCACAGAGAGCCACTGCCTGCTTGACTCCTGAATGCTTAAAATAAAACTGGGAAGGAAGTGCAGGCTCTTGGTTTCAGTGTTAGCACAGCCCTGATTTGCATTCAGCCCTGCTCTCTGAGGGTGTCACAAATCTGCTAATCTAAGCCTAAAACTCCTGCCCCTCCCTCCACGACCTGGGAACTTTAATTTATTCCAGCGTCCCAAGGCAGCAACAGACTGAATTGATTTGATATTTTCCATTTGCCACCTCTCCTTGGTGTGGTTTGCACCACCTTTCCTGGTGTCTGTGGCAGTCCCAGGTGGTTTTAGGGCTGGCTTGGGGAGGCTGAGCTGGGCTGAGAGCAGCCAAACCCTCCAGCACCAACACAAAACACACACAGGAGCCAGGAACGAGCTGAAATGACACAATAAATGACACAATAAATGACAGAATAAACCAGCCAGGTGTGAGGCTGGGCTGGGGGCAGCTTTGGTTCAGCCAAACCCTCCAGCACCAAAACGAAACACACACAGGAGCCAGGAACGAGCTGAAATGACACAATAAATGACACAATAAATGACACAATAAATGACAGAATAAACCAGCCAGGTGTGGGGCTGGGCTGGGGCAGCCCTGAGCCCTGTCTGTCCTGTTTCCCTGCAGGTTGGCAGCCGCAGGGTGATCCAGTATGGAGCTGCCTTCATGCTGCTGCTGGGCATGGTGGGCAAGTTCAGCGCGCTCTTCGCCTCGCTGCCCGACCCCGTGCTGGGGGCTCTCTTCTGCACCCTCTTTGGTAAGGGGCTTCTTGTTTGCTGCTTCTAAGGGGTGTTTGATAATAGGAACCTCCGTGCTCCCCCAGGCATGTTTTGGGTAATTCAAGAGTCTTTTTGTGCAAAGGAATATTCAGAAATACAGAGTGATGTTAGTGCTTTACATCGGCTTAGCAGGAGGAAATTCCCAGAGAAAGGAGTACACTGCTGTCCTAATAATCTTGCAAAATCTTTTCTTTCTGGTTGCAGTGGTATGTGGTTTCATGGTGCACTGATTCTCAGGTTTGCTAGTTTCTAAAAACACAGATTAAAAGGAAAAAGAAGAAAAAGCAGGTGCTGTGCTATTAACAAAACTCCACACACTTCTCTGACAAATGATTCCAAATGTACTGGGAGGTGTCTCCAGGGATATTTTGCTGGGTTGTTTGGTTTTTTTTTTGAGGAAAAAGACTTAAAAGCTGCTTTTGGGGTGTTCTGTGTCCAGGGATGATCACGGCCGTGGGTCTGTCCAACCTGCAGTTCATCGATCTCAATTCCTCTCGGAATCTCTTCGTGCTGGGATTTTCCATCTTCTTTGGGCTCGTCCTGCCCAGCTATCTCAAACAGAACCCCCTGGTCACAGGTACGTGCTCCTCCTGCTCCACATCAGCATTTCTGCCCTGTGCTCACGTGGGAAATCCATCAGGTACTGAGGGGCAGGAGGAGGAACCCCAAATTGTGGAGGAAAACCCCAAATTGTGGAGGAAAAACCCCAAATTGTGGAGGAAAACCCCAGATTGTGGAGGAAAAACCCCAAATTGTGGAGGAAAATCCCCAAATTATGGAGGAAAACCCCAAATTGTGGAGGAAAATCCCCAAATTATGGAGGAAAATCCCCAAATTATGGAGGAAAACCCCAAATTGTGGAGGAAAACCCCCAAATTGTGAAGGAAAATCCCCAAATTGTGGAGGAAAACCCCCAGATTGTGGAGTT
>NW_024367217.1:0-22736 GCF_014805655.1 Passer montanus | reverse complement strand
AAAACCCCAAATTGTGGAGGAAAATCCCCAAATTATGGAGGAAAACCCCAAATTGTGGAGGAAAACCCCCAAATTGTGGGGGGAAAAACCCAAATGATGCAGACAGGAAAGGCTGTAGGTCCAGACAAGCTCTGTGTGTGTGTTCAGAGAATTTTTTGGAATGTTCCAGTGGGACTCAGCTGGAGCTTTCCTGCTTTCTCTGGGTGCAGTTACCAACTGGGCTGAAAGAAAAACTGGAAGGGTGAATGTGAGCTGAAAATGATGCTAAAAGATTAAGGGCAAACACCAAGGCAGGGTTTGCAAGGTGGGGAGTTGTTTGGGGGTTGAAACTTTGTCACTCAGACTGTTCTGGGTGTGAATTTCAATTTGAGTGAATTCCCTTCAGCAGACTGTTAATGGAATTCAGCTTTGGGGAGGTCACTGGGGAGGTTTTCTGTGTTCATGTGACCCTCAGCAGTGCTCATGCCAGTGTGTGTCACAGAGATGGACTCAAAGGAAATATTTCACTGCTTTGGCTTTATTTGGGGGTTTTTAAACAAAGTATTAACTGACTTTTCTTTCCACTATGCCTTCAGACCAGGATTTAAGGGCATATCTGTCCTGCTGTAAGTGGTTAGAAAAGCAGATCCCTCCAGCTTGATGTGGTTAATGCAGTGTTCTTCCATAACTGGGGCTGTGAAGCCTTGCCCCTTTAAAAAGTAAAGATTTCATTTAAAAAAAATATTAAAAATAAAAATTACTTTATAAAAAATAAAAATTATTTAGTAAAAAATAAAAATTATTTTATTTAAAAAATTTTATAAAAATAAAAACTATTTCTAAGACATTTACAAAAATTACCATTTATTTCTATAAGAATTACAGAAAATATTTATAAATTAATGATTATATCAGAAGTTACAATTTTACAATCTGAACGCTTCTCTTTTGCTCTCCACGTTTTTCTGCTTAGCTCAGATTAGCTGTGCCTGCATAGGAACTGAAATGGTGCTTTGTGACATTTCTGTGAGCAGCTGGGAGTTCCTGAAAGTTGCATTTTGGGGAACAGTGTCCCGTGCTGGTGCCTCGGGGGGAAGTTCTGCATCAACCCCCCCACCCCGAGCCTCCCAGAGCCCTTTGAGAGCAAATCCCTGAACAAACCCCTGAGCTCAGACACGGGAGCTCCTGCTCAGCCTGGGGGGACCAGGGGGGTCTGGGTGGGAAAATCCTGCTGGGGATTTTCCCTCTTTCTGCAGGAACTGCAGGCATTGATCGGGGGGAATCAGGGGGATGAGGGTGGTGACAGTCCCCAGCAGGATTTCCCTCTTACTGCAGGAATTGATCAGGGGGAATCAGGGGGTTGAGGGTGGTAGAAATCCCCAGCAGGATTCCCTGTTTCTGCAGGAATTGCAGGCATTGATCAGGGGGATTCAGGGGGATGTGGGTGATGGAAATCCCAGCAGGTTTTCCCTGTTTCTGCAGGAATTGCAGGCATTGATCAGGTGCTGAATGTCCTGCTCACCACGGCCATGTTCGTTGGGGGCTGCGTGGCCTTTGTCCTGGACAACACCATCCCAGGTGAGCCCGAGCTGGGAGCCCTGCAGTGCCCTGGAGAGGGCAGAAATCCCTGGGGAGGGGCAGAAATCCCTGGAGAAGGGGCAGGAATCCCTGGGGAGGGGCAGAAATCCCTGGGGAGGGGCAGGAATCCCTGGAGAAGGGGCAGGAATCCCTGGAGGGGCAGAAAATCCCTGGGGAAGGGCAGAAATCCCCTGGATAAAAACAGCTTTCCCTGGAAAAAAAGCAGAATTCCTTAGAAAAAACCAGCTTTCCCTGGAATAAAAGCAGAATTCCCTGGGTAAAAGCAGAATTCCCTGGGTAAAAGCAGAATTCCCTGGGTAAAAGCAGAATTCCCTGGATAAAAGCAGCATCCCCTGGGGCAGAACAGGGTGGACAACACCATCCCAGGTGAGCCCGAGCTGGGAGCCCTGCAGTGCCCTGGAGAGGGCAGAAATCCCTGGGGAGGGGCAGAAATCCCTGGAGAAGGGGCAGGAATCCCTGGGGAGGGGCAGAAATCCCTGGGGAGGGGCAGGAATCCCTGGAGAAGGGGCAGGAATCCCTGGAGGGGCAGAAAATCCCTGGGGAAGGGCAGAAATCCCCTGGATAAAAACAGCTTTCCCTGGAGAAAAGCAGAATTCCTTAGAAAAAAACAGCTTTCCCTGGAAAAAAAAGCAGAATTCCCTGGAAAAAAAGCAGAATTCCCTGGGTAAAAGCAGAATTCCCTGGGTGAAAGCAGAATTCCTTAGAAAAAACCAGCTTTCCCTGGAAAAAAAGCAGAATTCCTTAGAAAAAACCAGCTTTCCCTGGAAAAAAAGCAGAATTCCTTAGAATAAAAGCAGAATTCCCTGGATAAAAGCAGAATTCCCTGGGTAAAAGCAGAATTCCCTGGATAAAAGCAGCATCCCCTGGGGCAGAACAGGGGCAGGAGATCCCTGCTTTTGGGGCTGGCTGCTCCCACAGCAGGAGCAGAGTCCTTACACCTGCCCTCCCTTCCCCTGAGGACACCTCAGGTTAAAATCCCATCCTGTTAAACACCTAAAAAACCTGATAAATACCAAACCAGTCTCCAGGAGACAGAGTAAAACTGTCTCCAGTAAAACTGGGTTTGAGACCCAAACCTGCTTCCATTCCAGAGGAGAAATTTGCCTTCCAGTTACAAAACAAAGCAGATAATTTTGGTTTTTTGCCCTTTTTGAGGAGCCTGGGAGATGTTCCCAGAGCTTTGCTGAACTTGGTGGCAGAGCCTTGGTGTTTTCATTTCTTCTTTTAGGCTCTGCTTCAGGTAAAGATATCCATGGATATCTTTATATTTATATTTAATATCTGTATATTTATATATAAATATATAAATACTTTTCCCTCTGATTTCCTAGGAAGCCCCGAAGAAAGGGGAATTCGGAAGTGGAAGAAAGGGGTTGCCAAAGGAAGCAAATCCCTGGATGGCATGGAGACCTACGATCTGCCTTTTGGCATGAACTTCATTAAAAAGTACAGGTGTTTCAGCTTCCTGCCCATCAGCCCCACCTTCGTGGGGTACACGTGGAAAGGCTTCAGGAAAAGCAGCAGCTGCAGGAGTTCAGACGAAGACTCAGAAGCTACAGTATAGCCTTAGCTGAAATTCTATTCTCTAGTTGTAGTCAAAGATGTATTTGCAGTTTCTTGCTGATTAAGAAGCATTAAAATATATGTTTTGTATATCTGCATTTAAATTCTGGAACCAGAGCTGAGACGGATTTAAAAAAAAAAAAAAGAAAAAAAAATTAAAAAAAAAAAAGCTTTTCCTGCTGTGGGTGGTGGGAGCCAGGTCTAGTGTCTCTGGGGCAAATCCTGCTGATTTTGGGAAGTTGGAGAGAGCTGTGCACCTGATTCTGTTGGGGTTTAATGGGTTTAGGTGGAGGTGGGGAGGTGCTGCTGCAGATTTTTCATTTTTGTGGTGATTTTATTGGAGCCCTCAGCGTTGGTTACGCCAGGAAAGCTGAACCTTGGAGAAGGAGGAGGGGAAAAAAGAGAGAGAAAAGGAGAATTATTCCTTCTGACCATGTCAGATCCATGGATGCTGCTGTGCTGCTCAGTGATTTGCACATTCCATGTTCTCAGAGCCCTGGAGACGGGCTCAGCTGATGCTGCCAACCCAGGAGAGCTCCACTCTGAGCAGCCCCTGGTTTCAGTGACACATCAGTGCTCAGCCAGGAAGTTTCTGGAATAACTCTGCCTCTGGAAGCCTTGGCTGGCTGCAGCAGCCCCTTCTTCTCCTGGCAGCATTTCTCATTCTGCTTCTCCCCACCAGGATTTCCTCTCGCCCAAACCTGGGCAGTGCCAGGGATGGCAAACCTGAGCTCAGCCAGGACCTGCAGGCAGCCTTTGGGTTCAGTGCCTCTCCAGCAGGACGCTTCCTGCCCAGAAATACTAATTAGCTGAGCAGCTCCAAGCAATTAACAGTTGTTCCCTGCAGGGACAGCCACGCTTGGGTCTCAGCAGGATATTTTTATTTTTTTTTTTGCTGATGGCTCTTCTCCTCTTGTGGGGCTTCTCCAGAGGCTGGGAGGGGGTTTGGGCCAGCAGAGACACTGCACCTGCAGCCTCACCCAGCCATGGGTTCACGGGTATCGGGTCCAATCAGGGCACCACTCAAATCTCCTTTTTTGTGTTCCTGGAATAGTCTCAGCTCTGCTGTTACGTGGGTGTTCACGCTCATCATGCATTCATGATTAACAGTTTTATTCCTGTTTAATGTTCTTACTATTGCAAGTTAGTTTTAGACTTCAGTGTGGCCCCAAAAAGCATTTTCAGCTGTGGAGATCATCAGGGAAATGTTGTGTAATGTAACTTCAAGGCCAGTAATGCTCTCGGTGCTTGCGTTTTGTATTCCTGGAAAACCATACCAGTAGATCCTGTGACCCCCTGATCTATTTATCCAAGTGTGACTACTGGACAGGAGCACAGGAGCTCTTGTTTTCTCTGAGTCTGCTCCCAGGGGAATTTGTTCTGGGTTCTTGAAGCATGGACGGGTTGGGGTGGGGAGGGCAAGGACGGAGCTTGGCGGGTCAGTGCTGAGTAGTGTAGAGTGGGAACGGCCCCGTGCAGGTCGTTCCCAGCATGCCATGGCTGTTTCCAGAAACTGTTGTACCCCGCTTTTCCCGTGCCCAAGCATGCCTTTGTTCCTGCTTCCTTCGGGGAACTTTCAGTAGTTTGCAGTCTTGGGGTCGGCCGGCCTCGGAGCTGCTCGGAGGAGTCGTTGTGTCGTAACGAGGTTGGTTTGCCTGTGAAACAAAAAGTCTTTTTTTTGCTCATTTTTCAGTGTTTCCTCCCCCGGGGGAGCGAGGTGTTGGGTTCCCCTGCCTGCCTGCACACGGTTGGGTGTGGGATCTCTGCTTCCACGTTCCCCAGCTGTCTGTGCCAGGCGTGGAGGGGTTAACAACGCCCCAAAAGCACCTCGGGGGCTCTGCAGCCCGAGGGCTTCTGCTGGTGGCAATGCCACAGCTGGTTATCCTGTAAAAGCGGAGAAAGGGAGGAAAAGCTTTTCATTTCCAGCTGCAGAGGGAGGAGGGGATGAGCAGAGTTTGTCTCACCCTGCTGGGGGATCGGGCTGAGCTCCCACCGGGCATTCCCAAGGCACTCCAAGCCCCAGGGCAGCAAATCCTGCATCAACTCTCTCTCCTCCCTGGAGTAAACTCCCCCACAGCACTCTCCAGGCAGATGCAGCCCAGTTTTCTGTTGGATTTAATTCTTTTTGTGGTTTGTGCCCATTTTTTGGGTCACTTTGGGGCAGGGGGACAAGCCCCCTTCTCCCAGGGTGAGTGCTCCAAGCTGAGCCCTGGGCGTGCAGGAGGAGCTGGGGTTGGGGAGTTGGAGGTGAATTTTGGGAAGAGGAGCTGCCCTGTGCCCTCCTGGAGCCCCCCAGGGGAAGGAGAGCAGGGCTTTTCTTTTTGGGGGGGAGAAAAATCCCTGAGTTCACCCCGGGTTTGTGCAGGGGACACTCTGGACCTTCAGTCCTTCCTTTCTCCTGTCACTTGGCCAAGTGGCTGCTGTGAAATTCCAGATTCCAGGGGTTGGGTTCCCCTGCCAGGGGTGGAGAGGATGAGGTGCAGCTTTGGGGAGCACCAAAATCCCAAATTTCCAGGGATTTGGGTGCCCCTGCCAGGGGTGGAGAGGATGAGGCTGCAGGTTGGGGGAGAATGAAACACAAATTGTGAGAATTAAACACAAATTATGAGAATTAAACCAAGATTGTGAGAATTAAACCCAAATTGTGAGAATTAAACCCAGATTGTGTGTGCTGGGGACGTCCAGGTGCAAACCTGCCAGTGCCATGCTGGATTTTCCTCCCTGTCCTCCCCTGCCTTTCCAAGCACCCAGGGAAGTTGGCAGCTGAGAGGTGAGTGAAGAGGTGATGAGAAATTCCAACCAGATTTGGAGAGGGAAGGGCAAATATTCATGGTAGAAATCTCATTTTGTCATATCAGAGGTGGCATCAGTGTGTACAAACAAAAGTAACTTGGGATTTTTGTAATTGATCTTCTCTTGTATTTTTTTTAGGTTCGACTAAGGGTTCTTGCTGACATGTTGAAACACGTTTTCTAAAGCAAATACTTGCAAATGATGCCTATAGAAATTTAGGTTTCGTAGCTGCCAGCTATGAGTGATTAATGTTGTCATATTGGAGGGACTTAGCTCAGAAAGCTCGACCTTTTCAACCCCAAATTTGCTTTTATTGCCTTTTAATACTGACTTGAAATATGACAACTTGGTTTGTACATGAATATTGCAGTATTTTATTTCCATATATTAAGAAAATAACATTTCCGCTCAGGAGGAGCCTTTTCCTGGGAGGGAGTGGTATGAGTGTCATGACAATGTCATGTGATGGTAGAATTTCTTCATTGACGAATCTATAGTGGTTGTGTATACTTTATTTACCCATCCTTGTGTTCCTACCCAAAACTGGAGGCTTTTGTTGTTCCCTCCCCGCTGAGCCCTCCAGGCTCCCGGGGCGGGGGGGCAGAATTGGAGAAAAGCCCTCAGCGAGTCATTCACACCCAAAAAAAGTGCAAAGCCTGGGATTTCGGGTGCGAGCAGCACCGGCAGGGCTGGCTGTGCTGCTGTGGCTGACCCTGCACGAGCTGACACCAGCACCGCCCTCACCTCCGCCTCTCCGTGGCCTTCTCCAGCCAAAATCAGCTTTTGCTCCCCTTTCCTCCCCTTTTCTCCCCTTTTCTCCCCTTTTTCCAAGCGGGGCCGGGGGGGGCACTCATTTCTCGCAGCAGAGCCCCAGGGCTGGGTGCAGTTTGTGTTCTGGGGGTCCCAGGCTGGGCTCGGAGCCCCCCGGGTGTTTCTGTGCCCTGGGCACTCCCCTGTGCCAGCCCAGCAATTCCTGTGTTTGTCTGTTCAGAACAACCTCTGGTGTAACAAACTATTGACTGTTCTTGGGCGGTGGGGATAAATTTCCTTTTTTTTCCATGACTTTTCGTGACTGACTTTGGCTGTAAAACTTTTTTTGTTCAACAGCAAAAGTTTATTTTGGGTTTTTTTTTTTTTTTCGTGTTTTTTTGGTTTGTTTTTTTTTTTTGGTTCTTCTTCCAAGATGTGTAATTCTTTTATGGATTTTTTTTTTATTATTATTCTTTTTTTTTTCTAACATTGCTTCATTAAACAACTAAATATTTAAAAAATGTAATATTTGGACCAGATGTTGTGAATAATAGTAGATAAAGCTATTTTATTCTGTATTTTTAAAGCTGTTCAGTATAAATAAACGCGGGCATAGATGCAGTGATTGTCACAGTTCTTTGGTGGCGAGTCCTGGGGTCAGAGGACCCTGGAGTGGGTTGGGTGGGAAGGGAAGGATCCCTCCCTAATTGATTGATTTCTTCCTAATGGATAATTAATTTATTAATGGATGATTTATGTCAGAATCCAGGTGATGGCAAGACCCAACCCAGAGCTGCCCAAAACCACAACCCCCAAGTGCTTTTGGGGACATGGGGACACCCCAAAACTGCCCCTGCCTTTGGGGGCCCCCAGCACCCCCGAGCTGGGCTGGGGCCCGTGGCTGAGTGCAGCAGTGCTGGAGAGGATGGAACTGAACCAGCCCAAAATGCCCCAAATCCACAGCGAGGGGCTGAGAGCAGCTGTGGGGTCAGGGCAGGGATGGAAACCTGATCCCAGTCCTGCTGATCCCAGTCCTGGCTGATCCCAGTCCCAATCCCAATCCTGGCTGATCCCAGTCCTGCTGATCCCAGTCCTGCTGATCCCAGTCCTGGCTGATCCCAGTCCCAATCCCAATCCTGGCTGATCCCAATCCTGGCTGATCCCAGTCCTGGCTGATCCCAGTCCCAATCCCAATCCTGCTGATCCCAATCCTGGCTGATCCCAGTCCTGCTGATCCCAGTCCTGCTGATCCCAGTCCCAATCCCAGTCCTGCTGATCCCAGTCCCAATCCCAATCCTGCTGATCCCAATCCTGGTGTTCCCAGTCCTGGTTGATCCCAATCCTGCTGATCCCAGTCCTGCTGATCCCAAGGTGGGCAAATCCTGGGCGGGATCCCCAAATCTGGGGATTTTCAGAACAGCCGGAACCCCCAGGGTGTGACAGAGCTCAGGGACACGAGAGGCTCCTGCAGAGCCTCCTCTGCTTCCCAGGCAGCTCCCAGAGCTCCCACGTGCAGGAACTGCTCTGGAATTGCTCTGGAACTGCTCTGGAACTGCTCTGGAATTGCTCTGGAATTGCTCTGGAATTGCTCTGGAATTGCTCTGGGTTTCCTGGCAGTCACCGGGGGGGCTCAAAGCTGAAACCGTGAGAAGCTGCAAGTGTGGGAAAAAAGGGAATTTTGGCTGCTTGCTCCGTCTGGGGGGAAATCACTGAGTATTGGAGAATTTTGGAGCTGGGGCCTGGCTGAGGTCCCTGGCAGGAGAAAATCCACCCATTTCACCGAGGAGTGATCCCTGCGGGGTGCTCAGCACAGAAAAGCTGCTGGGACACCCTGGGCACCTCTCGGGGGGTTTGGGGCAGGGCTGGGAGCTCTGCTGCCCTTGCCGTGGGTCACCGTGGGGGCTGCAGGAGCCTCACGGGGCAGGAGTGGGGCAGGAACGGGTCAGATCCCTTTTATTTGGGAAATCCATCCCCCCTGCAGCAGTGGGGCAGGAACGGGTCAGATCCCTTTTATTTGGGAAATCAATCCCCCCTGTAGGCTCCAGCCTCCCCCCACTGCCCCTGCACTGGTGGCAGCGAGCAGGACGTGGCAAAAATCAGGATTTAACCCCAATTCCTCCCTGTGCTCCTGCAGGTGCCCACCCCAAACCCCGCATTTATTTTTTAAAATTATTTTTATTATTATTTTTATTTTTCTGTTCACATCCACCCCAGGAGCCGAGGCTCAGGGGGAGCTCTCCCCATTTTTGGGGCCGAATCCTGGCGTTTGGGGCCGGCTCCATTGTCTCTCTCCCCACCACAAAGGGCCTCTCATCCCCGGCAGCCCTGGGGATGCTGCTGGAATATCAATCCTGCCCCTGCCCCGCTGCTTTCGCCGAGTCAGTGCTTCCCTGAGCCAGATGGCTCCTCCAGAACTTCTCATGTTTTCCACAGAAATCCAAGAAAATCTGGGAAAAAAGGCCCGTTGCAGTCTGTGCCTGTTTGGCTCCAGCAGCTGCTTTGATTATTTCTTTGTTTTGGGGTTGTTTCTTTTTTTTTTTTCTCTCCTTTCGTGTGGGCTGTTTCTAGGCAAATTCCTTCAAAAGAAAAAAAGCCACAAAGCACTGGGAAAGGTCAGGGGCAGACAAAGGAGGAGGGACAGGGCTGCTGCTGCTCTGGAATACTGAACACCCCCAAAGTGCCCCAAAGTGCCCCAAACCGTGCCCCAAACTCCCCCAAAGTGCCCCAAACCGTGCCCAGGACTGGACAGGCAGGATGGGACCCCGCTCCTGGGATGCTCCCAGCAGCAGCTGCTGCTCCAGGCGGGTTTTATTTGGATTTATCTCCTCCTCCAGCCCTGCTCGGGGGCGGGTTTGGGTCCCGAGGCGAGGGCAGCAGCCAAGCGTGCTCCCTGCACGGCTCTGGCCCTGGACATTCCAGGATTTGGGGCTTTTTGGGGCAGGAGCAGCCGCTCCAGCCCGTGGGGTGCAGCCCACAAACCCCCTCGGGGAGTTCTGGACAAAGCTGGGGCTGATTGTGGGAGCGTTTCCAGCCCGGCTGCGTGGGACGGGGATTCCTTTGGGATCCTGGTCCTGGCAGCGGGGCTGGAGAATCCCTTGGGATCCTGTTCCTGACATCGGGAATGGGGAATCTTTTGGGATCCAGTTCCTAACGTCAGAATGGGGGCATTTTTGGGATCCTGTTCCTGCCATTGGGAGTGGGGGATGTTTTGGGATCCTGTTCCTGCCATTGGGAATGGGGCATTTTTGGGATCCTGATCCTGGCATTGGGAATGGGGGATCTTTTGGGATTCTGTTCCTGACATCAGAATTGGGGCATTTTTGGGATCCCGGTTGTGCCAGTGGGGACAGGCCATCTCTTGGGACCCTGCTCTTGGCACCAGGGATGGAGAATCCTTCCGGACCCCGCTCCAGGGCCGCTCCTGGAGCATCCCTCGGGACCTCGGGGCGGGCACAGCGCGGCTCCCGGCGGCGGCACCGGGAAGGGCCCGGGATGCCCTCCGGGCCCCGGGATGGGCCCGGCTGCGGGAGGGGCTGTCCCTGTCCCCCGCGCTGCCACCCCCGGTCCCGCCCCGGCCCTGCCCGCCCCGCCCAGGGGCGGCCCCGGGGCAGCGGCAGCGAGCGAGCGGCACCGGCAGCGGTGAGTGCGGCCGGGCTGGGGCATCCTCCTCATCCTCATCCTCATCCTCATCCCCATCCCCATCCCCATCCCCATCCCGCAGCGCCGGGAGCGGCCCCGGGGCTGAGCCGCGGCCCCGCCGCCCCCGGGAGCTGCCGGAAAACCTCCGCGATCCCCGGGATCGCAGCCCCGGAGCCGCCCCAGCCCCAGCATCGCCCTCGGGAGCCGCAGCGCCCGCGGCTCCTCCGGCCCCGGCCCCTCCCGGGGGCTCCACCCTGCGTGCGACCCCCCTGTCCCGAGCGCCCGACCCCTCCCCTGGGCCTCGGCGCTGCCCTTCCCTGTCCCCGCAGGCCGGAGAACAATAGCGGCGTGCAGAACAATGGGGCGGCCGCGCTCCCCCGCCTAGGGATGCGGGCCGGACGCGGGGCGCGGATCCGGGCCCGGGAGTAGCGCAGGAACCGCGGGCGGCAGCGCAGGATCCGCGGCACCGGGTGAGCGCTCGCGTCCCGGGGCTCGGGCACCGGGGCCGCCTCCGGGGGATGCTCGGGCACCGGGGGATGCTCGGGCACCGGGGGATGCTCGGGCACCGGGGGGTTCTCCGAGCACCGGGGGATGCTCGGGGCACCGGGGGATGCTCGGGGCACCGGGGGATGCTCGGGGCACCGCGGCCTCCCCGGGGATCGGGATATTCCCACAATGCCCCGGCTGCGCCAGACCCGCGCCTCCCGCTCCCGATGCTGCCGGGGTGGGGTGAGAGCGAGGCGGCAAAAACCTCCCCAAAATAACGCAGATTTCTTTGCAGGAGCGGGGAAAATAGCTCTTTCCTCCTGAAAAGGGGGTTTTGGGGGGGTTTGGTGCTTTTTTACTTGTTTTGTTGTGTGGGAGCTGTGGATGCGGCCGGGCTCCCCCGGGGGGGGTCCGGGGGTGTTTTTGGGGAGGGGAACGAGCCCGGGCTCCGTCGGGCCCGGGAGGAGCCCGAGGGGGCCGGAACCGTCCCGGGCCGGGCTGGGCTCGGCGGAACCGCGTCAGCTCCGGGGGGGAAACTGAGGCACGGGAACGGGCACGGCCCCGCGCTGCCGGGGTCGAGCAATGCAGCGACTTCCACCTCGCCAGCGCTTTGATTGGGGCGATTCCCGGCACTTCCCGGGGATTCCCGGCATTTCCCTGGTGATTCCCGTCTTTTCCCTGGTGATTCCCGTCTTTTCCCGAGTGATTCCCGTCTTTTCCCGGGTAATTCCCAGCCTTTCCCTCTGCACGGCTCTGGCCCTGGATATTCCAGGATATTCTCAGCCTTTCCCGGGCCTCTCCCGAGTTATTCCCGGCTTTTCCCAGGTTTTTCCCAGCATCTCCCGGGTCATTCCCAGCCTCTCCCGGGTCATTCCCGGCCTCTCCCGGGTCATTCCCGGCCTCTCCCGGGTTCTTTTCACTCTTTGCTGCCCTAGGATGGTTTTTTTTCACTCTCTTTGGTGGTTTTGCTGCTCTAGGAGTGGTTCTTTTCATTCATTTTGCTGTTTTTGCTGCTCCAGGAGGGTTCTTTTCACTCATTTTGGTGTTTTTGCTGCTCTAGGAGTGGTTTTGTCACTCCCTTTTCCGGGGGGGAAACTGAGGCACGGGAACGGGCACGGCCCCGCGCTGCCGGGGTCGAGCAATGCAGCGACTTCCACCTCGCCAGCGCTTTGATTGGGGCGATTCCCGGCACTTCCCGGGGATTCCCGGCATTTCCCTGGTGATTCCCGTCTTTTCCCTGGTGATTCCCGTCTTTTCCCGAGTGATTCCCGTCTTTTCCCGGGTAATTCCCAGCCTTTCCCTCTGCACGGCTCTGGCCCTGGATATTCCAGGATATTCTCAGCCTTTCCCGGGCCTCTCCCGAGTTATTCCCGGCTTTTCCCAGGTTTTTCCCAGCCTCTCCCGGGTCATTCTCGGCCTCTCCCGGGTTCTTTTCACTCTTTGCTGCCCTAGGATGGTTTTTTTCACTCTCTTTGGTGGTTTTGCTGCTCTAGGACAGGTTCTTTTCATTCATTTTGCTGTTTTTGCTGCTCCAGGAGGGTTCTTTTCACTCCCTTTGGTGTTTTCACTGCTCTAAGAAGGTTTTTTTTCACTCTCTTTGGTGATTTTGCTGCTCCAGGAGGGTTCTTTTCACTCCCTTTGGTGTTTTCACTGCTCTAAGAAGGTTTTTTTTCACTCTCTTTGGTGATTTTGCTGCTCCAGGAGGGTTCTTTTCACTCATTTTGGTGTTTTTGCTGCTCTAGGAGTGGTTTTGTCACTCCCTTTGGTGCTCTAGGAGGGTTTTCCCCCACCCTTTGGAGTTTTTGCTGCTTTAGGAGGGTTTTTTTCACTCCCTTTGCTGTTTTTGATGCTCCAGGAGGGTTCTTTTCACTCATTTTGGAGTTTTTACTGCTCCAGGGTTTTTTTTATCATTCCCGGCCTCTCCCGGGTCATTCCCGGCCTCTCCCGGGTCATTCCCGGCCTCTCCCGGGTCATTCCCGGCCTCTCCCGGGTTCTTTTCACTCTTTGCTGCCCTAGGATGGTTTTTTTTCACTCTCTTTGGTGGTTTTGCTGCTCTAGGAGTGGTTCTTTTCATTCATTTTGCTGTTTTTGCTGCTCCAGGAGGGTTCTTTTCACTCATTTTGGTGTTTTTGCTGCTCTAGGAGTGGTTTTGTCACTCCCTTTGGTGCTCTAGGAGGGTTTTCCCCCACCCGTTGGAGTTTTTGCTGCTCTAGGATGGGTTCTTTTCACTCTCTTTGCTGCTTTTGCTGCTCTAGGATGTTTTTTTTCACTGTCTTTGGTGATTTTCCTGCTCCAGGAGGGTTCTTTTTACCCATTTTACTGGTTTTTCTGCTCTAAGAAGGTTCTTTTTACTCCCTTTGGTGTTTTTACTGCTCCAGGGTTTTTTTTTTTCAATTCACTTCAGTGTTTTTGGTGCTCCAGGAGGGTTTTTTTCACTCCCTTTGCTGTTTTTGATGCTCCAGGAGGGTTCTTTTCACTCATTTTGGAGTTTTTACTGCTCCAGGGTTTTTTTTTTCAATTCACTTCAGTGTTTTTGGTGCTCCAGGAGGGTTTTTTTCACTCATTTTGGTGATTTTGCTGCTCTAGGCTATTTTTTTTCACTCCCTTTGGTATTTTTCCTGCTCCAGGAGTTTTTTTTTCACTCCCCTGGGTGTTTCTGGCACCATTTTCACATCTGCCACGTCCTTTAATCCTCCTTGAGCACCCCAGAGCTGTTCAGCCCTTGCCAGGGGAAGCTCCTTCCCCCCAAACCCCGGCGCAGCTGCTGCCCCAAAACCCCACGGCCTCACCCCAAACCCCTGAGCCAGCTGCAGAACCCCCCTGCTCCCGTTTGGGGCGGATAAATGAGATTATTCCCGTGGGAGGCGGCTGCAGGAGCAGAGCTGGCGCCGGATTTTTGCCAAATCTTGCCGGATTTTACCCAATTTTACCACAACACTCCCTCAGCTCCTCAGGAAACCCGGAGCTTTGTCAGCTCTTCCGCGGTTTTTCTCTCCTCACTTCTCCTTCTGCTTTTTCTCGGAGCCCCAGGCTGGGCTGGGCCGATTTCCTGCCCTTCCCCTGCTGCCACTGAGGGGTTTTTTTGCTGTTCCAAATCAATTTTCCCCCCTGTTTTTCCCCCAAGGTGTGGGATGGATCCCCAGCATTGCTGCCCTGCAGGGGCTTTGGGGTCTGGGCTCATCCCTGGCAGGTTTTACTGCCTTGGCCTGGATTTTGGGGTGGATTTGGGGTTTTTTTTTCAGGAAAAGGGGTTTTGTGTCCCAGGGAGCTGGGAGGAAGCACATGGGAGGAAATCAGTGCCCTGAGGAGCAAACGCTTTTTGCTCCCTCAGTTTCCCTTCCAGGCGAAGGGGAGGGAGGGAAAAAACCCTGAAAAATTAAATTTTTCCATCCAAGGCACAGCAGGACCCCAAAATCCCTTTTCTCATCAATTCCAAACCTCCCCAGTTCCCCATTCCGAGGCCTCTTTGAGGCCCAGTTTCCAAACTGAGCATCCCAAGGGCTCAACCCCAAACCCCAACCCCAAACCCCCCCCAGCCCAGCCCCCCCATGCCCACACGGCCCCGCCATGGAGCCGGGAGCGGCCGCGGTGCCCTGCGGGAAGGACAGGCTCATCTCCAGGTACGGGGACACGGGGGACACGGGACTGGGGAGGGACACAGGACACGGGGGGACACGAGACATGGGGGGGACACGGGACACGGGACATGAGTGGGGACATGGGACAGAGGACATGGGACACAGGGGGACATGGGCAGGACATGGAGGGACACGGGTGGGGACACAGTGGGGGACACAAGGGGACACAGGTGCAGGCATGGAGGGACACGGGTGGGACACAGATGGGGACACGGGCAGGACATGGGGGGAAAAGGGCCGGACACGGGTGGGACATGGGGCAGGACATGGATGGGACAAGGAAGGGGACACCAATTTGCCCCTCAGAGCTTTGTCCTGAGCTGGGCGAGGCCGGCGTGACCTCCCCCTCTGTGACCACTCGTGACACCGGCGTGACCCAGAAACCTGATCACACGGTGAAAGGAGAAAATGAGAAAAGGATAAAAAGATAGAAGGATAAAATTATAAAATTATAACAAGATAAAAAGATAAAATGATAAAATGATAAAATGATGAAAGGAGAAACAGATAAACAGATAAAAGGATAAAAAGATAAAATGATAAAGAGATAAAAGGATAAAATGATAAAATTATAAAAAGATAAAAAGGTAAAATGGTAAAAAGATAAAAAGATAAACTGATAAAAGGATTAAAGGATAAAGGATAAAGGATAAAAGGATTCCGTTCTCAGCCTCGTGACCGAGTGCCCCGAGCCCCTTTGGGGTCTCTTTTAGGGCCATTTCTGGGGGACACCCCACGGGAGCTTCTCCCCTTCGTTGTGGCTGCGGAACGTTGGAGCCCGGCAAAACCTGCAGTGGGGGAGGAGGGAAAAGACCCAAATCTGCCCCAAATCAAGGAAATTTGGGTCCCCTGCAGCACGGGGGGTCCTCAGGCAGGGCAGGAGCTCCTGACCCCAGTGCAGCTCCTGACCCCAGTGCAGCTCCTGACCCCCAGTGCAGCTCCTGACCCCCAGTGCAGCTCCTGACCCCCAGCAGCAGCTCGGGGGCGCTGCTGGTGCCTCACCCACCCCATCCCTGCTCCTTTTTCCCATTTTTCCGTTTTTTCCCCCCAGGAATGAGCTGCTGCTGCACCTCAAGACCTACAACATCTACTACGAGGGGCAGAACCTGCAGCTGCGGCACCGGGAGGTGAGAGCCCAGGGGATTGAGGAGCCAGGGCTGGCTTGGGTGGGGAGGGACCCCCCACATTTATATGAGAGAGATAATATTATTTCTATAGATAATAGAAATAATATATCTTATATAAATATATAATTTTATTATTATATTATATTATATTATATTATATTATATTATATTATATTATGTTATATTATAGGAGGTGAGAGCCCAGGGGATTGAGGAGCCAGGGCTGGCTTGGGTGGGGAGGGACCCCCCACATTTATATGAGAGAGATAATATTATTTCTATAGATAATAGAAATAATATATCTTATATAAATATATAATTTTATTATTACATTATATTATATTATATTATATTATATTATATTATATTATATTATATTACATTACATTACATTACATTACATTACATTACATTATATCATATATCATATCATATCATATCATATCATATCATATCATATTATATATTATTTTATATATGTATATATAATATATACATCTATTATTTTTCTATATGTATGTAATTTGCCTTCACATTTTATATATATATATAATTTTTAACATATAAATCTTTATATTATATATTATATCTATATTTGCAATACATTTTATATATTAAATATTTACATTTTATATATAAAATCTGCATTCAAATTATAGGCATATATCTGATTTTTTATATGATATGTAAACCTTTATGTTATATATAAATGGTTATGTTACATATATAAAATCCTTATATTCTGTGTATAAAATCCTTATATTTTACATATAAAATTCTTATATTCTATGCATTAAATCCTTATATTCTACATATAAAATTCTTATATTCTGTGTATAAAATCCCTATATTCTATATATAAAATTCTTATATTCCACATATAAAACTGTTATATTCTGTGTATAAAATTCTTATATTCTACATATAAAATACTTATATTCTATGCATAAAATCCTTATATTGTACATATTAAACCCTGATATTCTGTGTGTAAAACGCTGATATTTTTGTGTGTAAAATGCTGATATTTTTGTGTATAAAACACTGATATTTTGTGTAAACGTGGCTGCAGGAGGAAGGGGAGCTGATCGTGGAGGGGCTGCTGAACATCTCGTGGGGGCTGCGCCGCCCCATCCGCCTGCAGATGCAGGACGACAACCAGCGCATCCGCCCGCCGCCCTCCTCCTCCTCCTGGCACTCGGGCTGCAACCTGGGCGCCCACGGGTGAGAGGGGGCAGGGGCAGCCCCAAAACACGGCCCCGAAAACACAGACCCAAAAAGACAGCCCCGAAAATACAGCCCCAAAAATACAGCCCTAAAAACAGAGCCCCAAAAACACAGACCCAAAAAACCCCCCAGCCTGGCAGGCTGTGCACCCCCAGCCGCCTCCTCCAGGATTTTTGTCCCAGAAGGAATCAGGGGTGAGGGACAGAGATTCCTGGGATTGTCCTTCCCTCTGCGGCCCCGCGGGGACCCCGGCAGGGACCCCGGCAGGGACCCCGGGCAGGGCACCCACCCCTCGCTGTCCCCCAGGTCCGTGCTGAAGCCCAGCACCCTGCCGGACATCCAGGTGACAGACGGGGACAGCGGCCGGGCCACGGAGAATGCCGGGAACGGCACGGGTGAGCCGGGCTGGGATCCACCAGGAACGGATCCACCGAGACAGCCCCAAACCCCCACAGACAGCCCCAGACCCCCCAGCCTGGCAGGCTGTGCACCCCCAGCCGCCTCCTCCAGGATTTTTGTCCCAGAAGGAATCAGGGGTGAGGGACAGAGATTCCCGGGATTGTCCTTCCCTCTGCGGCCCCGCGGGGACCCCGGCAGGGACCCCGGCAGGGACCCCGGGCAGGGCACCCACCCCTCGCTGTCCCCCAGGTCCGTGCTGAAGCCCAGCACCCTGCCGGACATCCAGGTGACAGACGGGGACAGCGGCCGGGCCACGGAGAATGCCGGGAACGGCACGGGTGAGCCGGGCTGGGATCCACCAGGAACGGATCCACCGGGAATGGGAACGGGGCTGGGATCCACCGGGATTGGATCCACTGGGAATGGGACCGGGCTGGGATCCACCGGGAATGGATCCACCAGGATCAGGCTGGGATCCACCGGGAACGGGACCAGGGCTGGGATCCACCGGGATTGGATCCACCAGGATCAGGCTGGGATCCACCGGGAACGGGACCAGGGCTGGGATCCACCGGGATTGGATCCACTGGGAACGGGACCGGGGCTGGGATCCACCAGGAATGGATCCACTGGGAACAGGACTGGGGCTGGGATCCACCGGGATTGGACCCACCAGGATCAGGCTGGGATCCACTGGGATTGGATCCACTGGGAACGGGACCGGGGCTGGGATCCACCAGGAATGGATCCACTGGGAATGGGACTGGGGCTGGGATCCACCGGGAACGGGGATCGGGCTCAGATCCACTGGGAATGGTGCAAGGGCTTGGATCCACTGGGACCAGGCTGGGATCCACTGGAATCAGATCCACCGGGAGCAGTCCAAGAGCTTGGATCCACCAGGATCAGTCCCAGGACTCGGATCCACTGGGAATGGTGCTGGGGCTCAGATCCACCAGGAGCAGGCTGGGATCCACCGGGATCACATCCAACAGGAGCGGGACCAGGGCTCAGATCCACCGGGACTGGGCTGGGATCTACTGGGGATGGTCCAAGGGCTCAGATCCACCAGGATCATGCTGGGATCCACCAGGATCAGTCTGGGATCCACTGGGATCAGGCTGGGGCAGATCCACCGGGACTGGGCTGGGATCTACTGGGGATGGTCCAAGGGCTCGGATCCACCAGGACTGGATCCACCAGGAGTGGGACCGGGACTCAGATCCAGCGGGATCAGGCTGGGATCCACCAGGATTGGGCTTGGATCCCCTGGGATCATGCTGGGATCCACCAGGACCAGGCTCAGATCCACCGGGATCAGATCCACCGGGAGTGGTCCACAGACTCAGATCCACCGGGATCAGGCTGGGATCTACTGGGGATGGTCCAAGGGCTCAGATCCACCAGGATCGGGCTTGGATCCACCGGGATCAGGCTGGGATCCACCAGGAGCTGAGCCCTTGCAAATCTCCATCCAGGAACCCCCATCCGTGACCCTCCAGCTTTCCCCCTTTTTCTTTCTGCTCTCCCCACTCAGGACACTTTTCCCACCTGAATTAAATCTTTCCCAGGCAGTGCCCACCCCACCACGATTCCCCTCAATCCTCTGCCAGCACATAAGGAAAAAAAAGCCTTTTATTCCATTTTTTTCCCTAAAATCCAGCAAAAATCAGTGCCTGGCGTGCCCCTGGGGGTGCTCAGCTGTCGTTTGTGCAGCTGGAGCTGCTCCTGCCAGAGATTCCTCCCTCTGCAGACACGTCCTGAATTAAAACCCCTGGAGCCGGAGCCTGAGAGCTCCATTAAAAATGGATGAAGAGCTGGTTTATCATAATTGGCTGCAGGCCGGTTTTCAGGCAGGGATCTGAGGCTCTGCCCTCGTTTGCCTGCTCTCATTAAGGGGAAGGAGAACGGAGGAAGTTCAGTTATGGAAAAGAGGGGGAAGATGCTCGAGCTCCCGGGAGAAGGGGTTTGAGCCGGGTGGCAGCAGGGATTTGGGAGGTTAATTCTGAATTAATGAGCTGGGACCTCGAGAACGAACCGCTTGTTGTGGGTTAAAGGAAAGTTCAGGGGGGTGAGGAAATTTATCTTGGGGTGGGGACTTCTGCATCCTCCCAGTGGCTGTGTGGGAGCAGGAAAATTCTGGAATCACAGAATTGTCCTGAGTGGGAAGGGACCACAAGGATCTTTGAGCAAACACGCCAACAATCCCACCCTGGGAGCGTTGCTCAAAAATCAACAATCCCACTGCGGGGTTGTTACCCAGAAATCAAAAATCCCACCCTGTGCTGGGATTATTGGGTATAAAAAACCAAAAATCCCACCCTGGGAGTGCTCCCCAAAAATCAACAATCCCACTGCGGGATGGTTACCCAGAAATCAACAATCCCACCCTGAGCTTGGGTTATTGGGTATAAAAAAACAAAAATCCTACCCTGGGAGTGTTCCCCAAAAATCAACAATCCCACCCTGTGCTTGGATTATTGGACAAAAATCAACAATCCCACCGTGTGCTGGGAGTGCTCCCCAAAATCTCCTGGAGCTTCTCAGCTTTCCAGAAAAGAATCCTGGGTTTTTCCAGCAAACACCACGGTGGCACAACAGAAGTGCAAAAAAACCCAAAGGAATTATTACCGCAAGGATCTTTGAGCAAACACGCCAACAATTTGAAATTTATTTGAAATTTATTTGAAGTTACGCGCACAGGCTTTGTGGGAACGCTGATTTCCGAGGCGAGCTCACCGCGAGGTTGTCTCGAGGCGTTTGCAGGCGCTGTGAGGGGCCCTTGTGCTGTGTTTTGTTTGCAGCCCCCCGGGCGGACGAGGCCCCGCAGCTGCTGCGCACCCGCAGCGACGTCGGCGTCCGGCCCCGCGGCAGCGCCCGCACGCCCGGCGAGCAGCGGCGCCTGCGGCGGCACCGCTTCTCCATCAACGGGCACTTCTACAACCACAAGGTGAGCGGGAGCCATGGGATCCAGGGGGATCCAGGGGGATCCAGGGGGATCCAGGGGTCCGGGGGGAACCAGAGATCAAGGAGATCCAGGGATCTGGGGGGGATCCAGGAGATGCAGGGATCTGGGGGATCCAGGGAGCTGGGGGGATCCTGGGATCCCAAGGGATCTGAGGGATCTGGGGTTATGCAGGGGGGATCCAGGGGGAACCGGGGGATCCAGGGATCAGGGGCATCTGGGGGATCCAGGGAGATCCAGGGGGATCTGGGGGGATCCAGGGATCAGGGGGATTGAGGGGGATCTGGGGGGATCCAGGTATGCAGGGGGATCTGGGGGATCCAGAGGGATCCAGGAAGATCCAGAGGGATCTGGGGGGATCCAGGGATCAGGGGGATCCAGGGAGCTGGGGGATCCAGGGATCCCAGGGGATCCAGGGATCTGAGGGATCTGGGGGGATGCAGGAGGATCCAGGGGATCCAGGGATCAGGGGGATCCAGGGGGAACCGGGGGATCCAGGGATCAGGGGGATCCAGAGGATCCAGAGGGATCCAGGAGGATCTAGGGGGATCCAGGGGTCCGGGGGGAACCAGAGATCAAGGAGATCCAGGGAGCTGGGGGAGATCCAGGGATCCCAGGGGATGCAGGGGTCTGAGGGATCTGGGAGGATCCAGAGGGATCTGAGGGATCCAGGGATCAGGGGGATCCAGGGGATCTGGGGGGACCCAGAGATCCCTGGATCCAGGGGGATCTGGGAGTATCGAGGGGGATCCAGGGGGACCAAGAGGATCCAGGAGGATCCAGTGGGATCCAGGGGATCCAGGGATCAGAGGATCCAGGGGGATCTGGGGGGTTCTGGGGGGATCCAGGGGGTCTGGGGGATCCGGGACGAGGGGGGCAGGCCCCGGGCAGGCCCCCAGTGCCGCCTGTGCCCGCAGACCGCCGTGTTCACGCCCGCCTACGGCTCCGTCACCAACGTGCGCATCAACAGCACCATGACCACGCCGCAGGTGCTCAAACTGCTGCTCAACAAGTTCAAGGTACGGGCACCCCGTGCTCCCAGCGAGGGTCTGTCGTGGTTCAATAAATAAAAACCTTTTTTATTCTGTGTATAAAACCTGCATTCTGGTTTATATCGTTTTATATTTATATAAAAATATGTATTTATATAAATTTTAAAATATATATTTTATATAAATATAAATATATATTTATATTTATATAAAGATATATATTATATATATTTATGTTTATATATTATATTTTCATATATTTATTCTTTTAAATTATTCTTTATATTTTATATTTATATATATTATATGTTTCTAAATTTATATTCGTATTATTTATTTATCTTTCCGTTATATACACGTAACTTTCATTCAGATTCTAGATGAATTTTTATATTTCAATCTTTATGTTATATATATATACAATCTTTACATTTTATATATAAAATCTGCAGATGCATATGTCTGAATTTTTATATGATATGAAAATATTCATATTATACGAAAGTGCTTATATTATACATATATATAATCTTTATATGTATAAAATCTGCATTCAGATTACATATATACATATATATATGGTATACCTCATATATACATGTATATACATAAATATAAATATAGATATAAATATAAATATAAATATGAATATAAATATAAATATGAATATAAATAAAAATAAATATAAATATAAATATAAATATAAATATAAATATAAATATAAATATAAATATAAATATAAATGTAAGTATAAATATAAATATAAATATAAATGTAAGTATAAATATAAATATAACCATAAACATAAATAAATAAAAATAAAAATAAAAATAAATATATAAATAAAATATAAATATAAATATTGAGATAAATATAGAGATAAATATAAATATAAATATAAATATAAATATAAATATAAATATAAATATAAATATAAATATAAGGTGTACCAGAACCAGTCCCTGTATCAGCGCTTTGTGTCTCCCCAGATCGAGAACTCAGCAGAGGAGTTTGCTCTGTACATGGTGCACACGAGCGGAGGTGAGTGCCCCAAAGTACCCCCGACAGGTGCCCCGAACCCCCGGGCATGAGTGCCCCGAACCCCCGGGCATGAGTGCCCCAAACCCCCGGGCATGAGTGCCCCAAACCCCGGGCATGAGTGCCCCAAACCCCTGGATGCCCCAAATTCTCCTGGCCAGGAGTGCCCCGAATCCCCCTGGTGCTGCCACCTCTGCCCCGGTGCTGCCCAGGCACTGTTGGTACCACCCTGGCACTGCTGGTACCACCCTGGCACTGCCATTACCACCCTGGCAGTGCCAGTGCCACCCTGGCAGTGCCGGTACCACCCTGGCAGTGCCGGTGCCGCCGTGCCCGGCCGTGCCCGCCGTGCCCAGCCCTCTGTGCTTGCAGAGAAGCAGCGGCTGCGCGGCAGCGATTTCCCGCTGCTGGCCCGCGTGCTGCAGGGCCCCTGCGAGCAGGTGGCCAAGGTGTTCCTGATGGAGAAGGACCAGGTGGAGGAGGTCACCTACGACGTGAGTGTGCCAGGGGCCCTGGGGAGGGGGGTCTGGGGGGTTCGGGG
>NW_024367216.1:0-1901 GCF_014805655.1 Passer montanus | reverse complement strand
CCCTTCTAAAAAGCCTGTAAGCTTAAGGGCAATGAGAAGAATATAGATGTGCAGACTGCTGTGTTCAACAGAGCCTGCAAAACAGAAGGCAGAAGTAAATAGTCAGGTAAAGAAACAAAGCAACTGCCATGAGCATCATCATCATCATCATCATCATCATCATCATCATCATCATCATCATCATCATCATCATCATCATCATCATCATCATCATCATCATCATCATCATCATCATCATCATCATCATCATCATCACCATCATCATTTACCTTTCCCACTGCAAAAGCAAATCATCTCCAGAGGGGATGAGGAGCTAGTAGCAGCTCCTAGACTCAGGGTGCTGCTGTGGGCTGGCAGCAAGTGGCCCCATCCACCACAGGGAGTTACATGGGACGTGGCCAGTGGGTGCCAATGGCTTGTACCTGTCCATATATTTGGGAGAATATTTTGGGCTGAAGGCACAAGTCTTTAACCACCTGCAGGGCTAAGCAAGACCTGCACTTCCCAAGCTCTGGTTTCAGTGCTGATGAACACCTCCACCTGCCAGCTGGCCATGGTACTTCACAGCTCAAGGGCTGCTGAAATATTCTTCCTTGCATGGGAGCCCTGCCCAAGGCCTCCTCATTCATTTCCCCTTGAAAAATTCTTCTGTTTCATCAGTGGAGTTTTTACTTCCTGGGGATGGAAACTCCAAGGAAAAATAAACCATCATGGACTTTACTACCCACCCACTGCCACTGCATGCGGTGCACCCAGGGTTCATCTAAGGGCATTTGCAATCAGAACACTGAATTTCTTGCTGCTTCAGGAGAAAGTAAATCAACAAAGATGGTTATTTTGTTACACTGATATTTCTAGTATCTCTGGATTACAAGCTTAAAACTTACTGCAAGTTGTCCAATACAAAAAGCACTGCTTCCTTTTGCAAAGCAACTTTTTAAAAGGTATTTTTAGGACAGGAATTCTTTAGTTGTCTATTGCAGTTTATGGATTTCATAAGTTGTATATTTGGGATGCTGTGCTTTTACTTCTCCCAACAGATCCAAACCACTGCTTTGATTTGTTTGCTTGTTTTACACCTGCTCCAGAAGTTTTCAGTATTTCTCTAGCAATTTGCTATGTTGTACTGGACATTGCAAGTCAGCTTAGCTAAAAGCAGACCAGTTTGGATTAATATGCAAGATGAAGGCAAATGGCAAGCAAAAGGAGTGGTTGACGAGGCACTGATGCTCTGAGGTGGCAAGAGGCATTTTTGGAGGCTGATGTAACAAGTTTGCCACCTAAATATTTCTGGTAAGGCACCTGCTGTCACGTAGTTTCAGATAAACCATGCAATCATGGAGAGGTGAACAATTAAAAAGTTAACTTAAATTTAAATAAAAACAAACAAAAATAAAAACCAGGATGGGTTAACATTATCCCAATATTAGCCTCTAAAAACATGATTGGCCCTTGCAATTTCCCTTGGTTTTTATTTCACCTTCAGGACTTCAGGCCTGAAATGTGTTTTCCTGGGCATGACATCTGCAGAGCAAAACAGGAGTGAGGCTGGGATGGCTGCTGTCCCTGTCCCCACCACAAGCATGTGCTGTGCTTTGGCAAGGTGAAGCTCTTTCACTCTAGTTTTTCCCCCTTGGTAATGTGGGAATAATGTCACTCATTTTCTCTTAGAAAACACAGACTCCAAGTATTCGTGTGCTCCATTGCAAAGAGCTGTCTAAAAGCTGTGAGATTATTTGATCCGTAATAGTTAGGGTTTCTTCTTCCCTGAACACCTCCTTGAATACCTAAAATTCTTTCTCCAGTACTTATGGTCATTAACTTTTCTTTATTTTGCTCTACCAGGTATGTATGTTTGGAAGAGCTGTGAGGGCAGTGAGACATTGGAACAGGCTGCCCAG
>NW_024367215.1:0-1902 GCF_014805655.1 Passer montanus | reverse complement strand
CATTTTTTCCCCAATTTTTTCCCATTTTTACTCCAATTTTTTTCCAATTTTTCCCATTTTTTCCCAATTTTTCTCCAATTTTTTTCCAGTTTTTCCCATTTTTTTCCTTTTCCCATCCCTCAAACCTCCGAATTCCGACCCTGAATTCCCATTCCTGACAAATTCTTGGGGGCATTTTCAACCCCCAAAAATTTGGGATGGCTTCGAGCAGGCGGGGAAGGATTTTTTAGGGGATTTTGGGGTAAAAAATGGGGATTTTGGGCCAGAGCCGAGCCCCCACTTACGGGCACCAACTTCCAGTACCAGCGGGTGGGACACTGAGAAAAGAGGGGGGGTCAGCGGGGGCCCATTTGGGGAGGGGTCCCCGGGCTGGGGAGGGGTCCCCAAATGGCACCGAGCGAGTCCCGACACCCAGCAGAGACAGGGGGGAAATCAGAATTTTTGGGGGGAAAATGGGATTTTTTGGGGGAGAAATTTGATTTTTTGGGGATTTTTTGGTGATTTTTTTCGTGATTTTTGGGAATTTTTTTAGGATTTTTTTGAGAATTTTTGGAGATTTTTTTAGGATTTTTGGGTGATTTTTGGGCATTTTTTGGAGATTTTTTTAGGATTTTTTGCAGAATTTTTTCAGATTTTTTAGGATTATTTTGGGATTTTTGGGTGATTTTTTTGTGGATTTTTGGGGATTTTTTAGGATTTTTTTTGAGAATTTTTGGAGATTTTTTTCAAATTTTTTGAGGATTTTTTTTAGGATTTTTGAGTGATTTTTGGTAATTTTGGGGGATTTTTAGGTGATTTTTTTAGGATTTTTTGGAGAAATTTTTGAGGATTTTTTTCAAATTTTTTTCAATTTTTTTCAAATTTTTGGGTGATTTTTGAGGATTTTTTAGGCTTTTTTGGGATTTTGGAGGGGATTTTTTGTGGATATTTTGCCTTTTTTCTGGTGATTTTTGGGATTTTTTAAAAAAATTTTTGGGGATTTATCAGAGGATTTTTGAAATATATTTTGTGGATTTTTTAGGGAATTTTGGGGTAAAAAAATGGGGATTTTGGGCCGGAGCCAAGGGACACTGAGAAAAGAGGGGGGTCAGCAGGGGGGCCCATTTGGGGAGGGGTCCCCGGGCTGGGGAGGGGTCCCCAAATGGCACCGAGCGAGTCCCGACACCCAGCAGAGACAGGGGGGAAATGAGAACTTTTTGGGGGGAGAAACGGGATTTTTTGGAGAGAGAAATTTGATTTTTTGGGGATTTTTTGGTGATTTTTTTCGTGATTTTTGGGAATTTTTTTAGGATTTTTTTGAGAATTTTTGGAGATTTTATTCAGATTTTTTTAGGATTTTTTTTAGGATTTTTGGGTGATTTTTGGGCATTTTTTGGAGATTTTTTTAGGATTTTTTGCAGAATTTTTTCAGATTTTTTAGGATTATTTTGGGATTTTTGGGTGATTTTTTTGTGGATTTTTGGGGATTTTTTAGGATTTTTTTTGAGAATTTTTGGAGATTTTTTTCAAATTTTTTGAGGATTTTTTTTAGGATTTTTGAGTGATTTTTGGTAATTTTGGGGGATTTTTAGGTGATTTTTTTAGGATTTTTTGGAGAAATTTTTGAGGATTTTTTTCAAATTTTTTTCAATTTTTTTCAAATTTTTGGGTGATTTTTGAGGATTTTTTAGGCTTTTTTGGGATTTTGGAGGGGATTTTTTGTGGATATTTTGCCTTTTTTCTGGTGATTTTTGGGATTTTTTAAAAAAATTTTTGGGGATTTATCAGAGGATTTTTGAAATATATTTTGTGGATTTTTTAGGGAATTTTGGGGTAAAAAAATGGGGATTTTGGGCCGGAGCCAAGGGACACTGAGAAAAGAGGGGGGTCAGCAGGGGGGCCCATTTGGGGAGGGGTCCCCGG
>NW_024367214.1:1661-3569 GCF_014805655.1 Passer montanus | reverse complement strand
CGTTTTTTTGCCGTTTTTTCACTGTTTTTTCCCATTTTTCCCCAATTTTCCCAAAATCCCGGTTTTTCTCCCCAAACCAGGCTCGTACCTGACGCACGAGGCCAGCGGGCTGGAGGAGCACGGGGAGGCGCGCGAGGCCTTCCTGGGGGGGGAGGGGCAGAAGCGCAAGGAGTGTCATGTCCCGCAGATGTCCCCAAGGTGTCCCCCGTGTCCCTGTGCCACCCCCAGGGTGTCCCCAAGGTGTCCCCGTGACTCCTGGAGTGTCCCCAGGGTGTCCCCAAGGGGTCCCAATGACTCCAGAGTGTCCCAGTGCCACCCCCAAGATGTCCCCAAGGTGTCCCGGTGTCCCCAAGGACCCCTGGAGTGTCCCCAAGGTGTCCCTGTGCCACTCCCAGAATGCGCCAGGGTGTCCCCAAGGTGTCCCAGTGTCCCCCCAGTGTCCTGGTGCCACCCTCAGGATGTCCCCAAGGTGTCCCCAAGGTGTCCCCAGAGTGTCCCAATGACTCCAGAGTGTCCCAGTGCCACCCTCAGGTGTCCCCAAGTGTCCCTGGGTGTCCCCCCGATGTGTCAGTGCCACCTCTGGGGTGTCCCCAAATGTCCCCAGGTGTCCCAGTGTCCCCTCAGTGTCCCGGTGCCAACCCTGGATGTCCCCAAAGTGTCCCCAAGGTGTCCCCAGTGACCCCTGGAGTGTCCCCATGTCCCAGTGCCACCCCTGGGTGTCCCCAAGGTGTCCTGATGTCCCAGTGCCACCCCCAAAGTGTCCCCTCGGTGTCCCAGTGCCACCCTTGAGCGTCCCCAGGACCACTCTGCGATGTCCCCAAGGTGTCCCAGTGTCCCCAAGCACCCCTGGGGTGTCCCCAGGGTGTCCCTGTGCCACCCTCAGGGTGTCCCGGGGTCCCCTCATTGTCCTGGTGCCACCCCTGGGTGTCCCCAGGGTGTCCCTGTGACCCCTGAGATGTCCCCAAGGTCCCGGTGCCACCCTCAGGATGTCCCGAAGATGTCCCCAAGGTGTCCCCCGTGTCCCTGTGCCACCCCCAAGGTGTCCCCAAGGTCCCAGTGACTCCTGGAGTGTCCGAGTGCCACCCCTCAGGTGTCCCCAAGTGTCCCTGGGTGTCCCCCTGATGTGTCAGTGCCACCTCTGGAGTGTCCCCAAGGTGTCCCAGTGTCCCCAAGCACCCCTGGGGTGTCCCCAAGGTGTCCCTGTGACCCCTGAGATGTCCCCAAGTTCCCGGTGCCACCCCTGGATGTCCCTGAGGTGTCCCCAGGGTGTCCCCATGTCTCTGTGCCACCCCCAGAGTGTCCCCAAGGTGTCCCAATGCACCAGTGCCACCTCTGTGATGTCCCCAGGGTGTCCCCAAGTTCCCGGTGCCACGCTCAAGATGTCCCCAAAGTGTCCCCAGGGTGTCCCCATGTCTCTGTGCCACCCCCAGAATGTCCCAGTGCCACCCCTGGGTGTCCCCGGTGTCCCCTCAGCGTCCCCAGGACCGTCCTGTGACGTCCCCAGAGTGTCCCTGTGACCCCTGGAGTGTCCCCAAGTGTCCCCAGGGTGTCCCCAAGGTCCTGGTCCCACCCCCAAAGTGTCCCCAAAGTGTCCCTGGGTGTCCCCAAATGTGCCCAGGGTGTCCCAGTGTCCCCCAAAGTGTCCCCAAGTCCCGGCGCCACCCCCAAAAACGTCCCCAAGGTGTCTCTGGTGTCCCCAGAGTGTCCCAGTGTCCCCCCAGTGTCCCAGTGCCACCCTCGGGGTGTCCCCAAAGTGTCCCCAAGGTGTCCCCGAGGTGTCCCAGTGTCCCCAAGTCCCGGTGCCACCCCCAAAAATGTCCCCAAAATGTCTCTGGTGTCCCCAAATGTCCCCAGATGTCCCCAACCTCTCCCGGCCCCTCCCCCTCCCCTGGGCGTGTCCCTCCCCGA
>NW_024367214.1:0-1026 GCF_014805655.1 Passer montanus | reverse complement strand
TCGCTTTTTCCCCCCTTGTTTCTCTTTTTTCTCCCCCATATTTCTCTTCCCCCCCATTTTTCTTTTTTCCCTTTGTTTTATTCCCCTTGTTTTTTTTCCCCCTTGTTTCTGTTTGTTCCCCTCCCCCACCTCTGTCGAAGGTGAAGCTCTCTCCCATCCCCCATGGTGCCCCTCCCCCATTCCGGGGTGTGCCCCTCCCCCACCTCTGTCGAAGGTGAAGATCTCGGCGTCGCTCTTGCCGCTCTTGGGCGTGCCGGGCTCGGAGCCGCAGCTCGAGCGGCGCCGCAGCTTCCGCTTGGGGGAGGAGGGGTCGTCCCCGGGGGGGTCCAGCTCTGCCGGGGGTCACACAGGGGTCACACAAAGGTCAGGGGTCACACACAGGGGTCACTCAGGGGTCAGGGGTCACACAGGGGTCACACACAGGGGTCACAGGGGTCAGTTAGGGGTCACACAGGGGTCACAGGGGTCACACAGGGGTCACTCAGAGGTCGTCCCCGGGGGGGTCCAGCTCTGCCGGGGGTCACACAGGGGTCACACAGGGGTCACAGGGAGGTCAGAGGTCATGAGGGTCACTCAGGGGTCACACAGGAGTCACACAAAGGTCAGGGGTTACACAGGGGTCAGTCAGAGGTCAGGGGGTCACACAGGGGTCAGGGGTCACACAGGAGTCACACAGGAGTAATTTAGGGTCACTGAGGGGTCACTCAAGGTCACTCAGGGGTCAGAGGTCACAGGGGTCACTCAGGAGTCAGAAAGGTCACTTAGGGTCACTCAAGGGTCATCCAGGGGTCACTCAGGGGTCACAGGAGTAACCTGGGGACACTCAGGGGTCACCCAGGGGTCAGGGGTCAGTCGGGGGTCACGGCGGGGTCAGGGGTCACCTGTGGAGTTCTTGCGCTTCTTGCGGTAGCTGCCCAGGATGGTGCGGGGGGAGGTGGCCAGGGCCTGCAGGGTGGGGGAGGGGAGAACCTCCTCGGGCCGGAACTCGGGCAGCTCCGCGAAGCGCTCCTCGAAATCCACCTCAGA
>NW_024367213.1:0-1903 GCF_014805655.1 Passer montanus | reverse complement strand
TTTTTTTTTACTTTTTAAGGGATTTTTTGAGATTTTTTTCAGGTTTTTTTGGGATTTTGGGGGAATTTTTGGTGAAAATTTTTAGAGGTTTTTTTGGGGTTTTTTTGGGACTTTTTTGTGAAATTTTGGGCTTTTTATGGGGAATTTTTGGGGATTTTCTTGGGGCATTTTTGGGTGAAATTTTTGTGGTTTTTTTTTACTTTTTTAGGGATTTTTTGGGATTTTTTTTCAGTTTTTTGGGGATTTTGGGGGAATTTTTGGTGAAAATTCTTTGATTTTTTTTTTTATTTTTTGGGACTTTTTGACATTATTTTGGGGTTATTTTGAGTTTTTTTGGGGATTTTGGGGGGAATTTTTGGTGACATTTTCAGGCATTTTATGGGGATTTTTTAGGAATTTTCTGGAGATTTTTTGGGGCAATTTTGGGGCAGTTTTGGGGGTTTTTTTGTGAGTTTTTGACTTTTTTAGGGATTTTTTGGGTGAATTTTTGGTGAATTTTTGGTGAAAATTTTTAGAGCTTTTTGGGGATTTTTTGGACTTTTTGGGATTTTTGGGGGGGATTTTTTTGTGAAATTTTGGGGCTTTTTATGGCGATTTTTTGGGATTTTCTAGAGATTTTTGGGGATTTTTTTGAGAATTTCGGGGCATTTTGGGTGAAATGTTTGTGAAGTTTTTTACTGTTTTCGAGATTTTTGGGATTTTTTTTCAGTTTTTTGGGGATTTTGGGGGAATTTTTGGTGAAAATTCTTTGATTTTTTTTTTTATTTTTTGGGACTTTTTGACATTATTTTGGGGTTATTTTGAGTTTTTTTGGGGATTTTGGGGGGAATTTTTGGTGACATTTTCAGGCATTTTATGGGGATTTTTTAGGAATTTTCTGGAGATTTTTTGGGGCAATTTTGGGGCAGTTTTGGGGGTTTTTTTGTGAGTTTTTGACTTTTTTAGGGATTTTTTGGGTGAATTTTTGGTGAATTTTTGGTGAAAATTTTTAGAGCTTTTTGGGGATTTTTTGGACTTTTTGGGATTTTTGGGGGGGATTTTTTTGTGAAATTTTGGGGCTTTTTATGGCGATTTTTTGGGATTTTCTAGAGATTTTTGGGGATTTTTTTGAGAATTTCGGGGCATTTTGGGTGAAATGTTTGTGAAGTTTTTTACTGTTTTCGAGATTTTTGGGATTTTTTTTCAGTTTTTTGGGGATTTTGGGGGAATTTTTGGTGAAAATTCTTTGAGGGTTTTTTGGGGATTTTTTTGGATTTTTGGGCGAAATTTTTTGCGAAATTTTGGGGCTTTTTATGGGGAATTTTTGGAATTTTTTTGAGATTTTGGGGGATTTTTTTATGATCTTTTGGGGCATTTTTGGGGTGAAATTTTTGTGATTTTTTTTACTTTTTTTCAAAGATTTTAAAAATGTTTTGGGGGATTTTGGGGAATTTTTTGTGACATTTTGGGGCATTTTATGGGGATTTTTTTGGGCTATTTTTTGCGAAATTTTGGGGCTTTTTATGGGGAATTTTTGGAATTTTTTTGAGATTTTGGGGGATTTTTTTATGATCTTTTGGGGCATTTTTGGGGTGAAATTTTTGTGATTTTTTTTACTTTTTTTCAAAGATTTTAAAAATGTTTTGGGGGATTTTGGGGAATTTTTTGTGACATTTTGGGGCATTTTATGGGGATTTTTTTGGGCTTTTTGGGGATTTTTTTTATTTTTTGGGGAATTTTGGTTGAAATTTTTGTGATTTTTTTACTTTATAAGAGATTTTTGGGGAATTTTGCGTGAAATTTTTTTTTCAGTATTTTGGGTGAATTTTTGGTGAAAATTTTTAGAGGTTTTTTTGGGGATTTTTTGGGACTTTTTGGGATTTTTGGGGGAATTATTTGGTGACATTCTGGGGGTTTTTATGGG
>NW_024367212.1:0-1903 GCF_014805655.1 Passer montanus | reverse complement strand
TTCCAAATTTTACCCCAAACTTTACCCAATAAACTCCAATTTTTTTACCCCATATTTACCCCAAATTCCACAATTTAAATTGCCCAAATCCCCAAGGTTTGGCCCAAAATTTTCCTCAAATTTCCTGATTTTTACATGAAATTTTCCAAAAAAAATCCGATTTTTCCCCCCAAAATTCCAATTTTTCCCCATTTTTTATGCCAGATGTACCCCAAAAAATTTCGATTTTTCTCCTCATTTTTCTCCCATTTTTCCCCCAAACTTTACCCCAAAATCTCCAATTTTTCCCCATTTTTACGCCAAATTTACCCCAAAAATTCCAAATTTTCCCAGTTTTTTACCCTAAAAATTCCAGGTTTTCCCCATTTTTCTCCCCAAACTTTGCCCCAAAAAATTCCAAATTTTTACACCAAATTTACCCCAAAAATTACAATTTTTTACCCCAAATTTACCAAAAAAATTCCAATTTTCCCCCATTTTTCATGCCAAATTTACCCCAAAAATTCCCAATTTTTCTCCCCATTTTTTCCCCAAACTTTACCCCAAAAACTCCAATTTTTTCCCATTTTTTGTGCCAAATTTACCCAAAAAATTCCAAATTTTACCCCAAACTTTACCCAATAAACTCCAATTTTTTTACCCCATATTTACCCCAAATTCCACAATTTAAATTGCCCAAATCCCCAAGGTTTGGCCCAAAATTTTCCTCAAATTTCCTGATTTTTACATGAAATTTTCCAAAAAAAATCCGATTTTTCCCCCCAAAAATTCCAATTTTTTTTTCCATTTTTTAGGCCAAATTTACCCCAAAAATTCCAATTTTTTACCACAAATTTCCCCCCAAAATTCCAATTTTTCCCCATTTTTTATGCCAAATTTACCCAAAAAATTTCGATTTTTCTCCTCGTTTTTCTCCCATTTTTTCCCCAAATTTACCCCAAAATCTCCAATTTTTCCTCATTTTTATGCCAAATTTACCCCAAAAATTCCAAATTTTCCCAGTTTTTTACCCTAAAAATTCCAGTTTTTCCCCATTTTTCTCCCCAAACTTTGCCCCAAAAAATTCCAAATTTTTACACCAAATTTACCCCAAAAATTACAATTTTTTACCCCAAATTTACCAAAAAAATTCCAATTTTCCCCCATTTTTCATGCCAAATTTACCCCAAAAATTCCCAATTTTTCTCCCCATTTTTTCCCCAAACTTTACCCCAAAAACACCATTTTTTGTGCCAAATTTACCCCCAAAATTCCAATTTTTTTACCCCAAATTTACCCCCAAAAAATCCCAAGTTTTTTCCCCTTTTTCCCCAAAAAAATTCCAATTTTCCCCCATTTTTCATGCCAAATTTACCCCAAAAATTCCCAATTTTTCTCCCCATTTTTTCCCCAAACTTTACCCCAAAAACACCATTTTTTGTGCCAAATTTACCCCCAAAATTCCAATTTTTTTACCCCAAATTTACCCCCAAAAAATCCCAAGTTTTTTCCCCTTTTTCCTCCCCAAAATTCCAATTTTCCCCCATTTTTCATGCCAAATTTACCAAAAAAATTCCAATTTTTTCCCTATTTTTCCCCAAACTTTACCCCAAGCTCTCCCCATTTTTTCCCCAAACTTTACCCCAAAAACACCATTTTTTGTGCCAAATTTACCCCCAAAATTCCAATTTTTTTACCCCAAATTTACCCCCAAAAAATCCCAAGTTTTTTCCCCTTTTTCCTCCCCAAAATTCCAATTTTCCCCCATTTTTCATGCCAAATTTACCAAAAAAATCCAATTTTTCTCCCCATTTTTTCCCCAAGCTTTTCCCCAAAAACTCCATTTTTTTCCCATTTTTTCATGCCAAATTTGCCCAAAAAATTCCAAATTTTATCCCAAACTTTACCCAAAAAATTCCAATTT
>NW_024367211.1:0-1886 GCF_014805655.1 Passer montanus | reverse complement strand
AAAATATAAAAGTTAAAATCCTAAGGCATCAACAGTGTCAATCCAGTCATTGCAGCCTCCTCCTCAATTCTATTGCAGGCAGGGTCAATTATTTTGCCCAGTTATTTTAAATATTCACTTAAGCTGTTAGCTGGTTTCCAGTTATCTAAAATATTCACTTAACTTGTTAGCTTGTTCCTAGTTATTTAAAATACTCACTTTGCCTGTTAGCTAGTTGCCCATTATTAAATACATTCTTTAGCCTGTTATCTTATTTCTAGTTATTTAATATATTAACTTTGTCTGTCAGCTTGTTTCCAGTTATTTGAAATATTCCTTTACCTGGTAGCTTGTTTCCAGTTATTTGAAATATTCCTTTACCTGATAGCTTGTTTCCAGTTATTTGAAATATTCCTTTACCTGGTAGCTTGTTTCCAGTTATTTGAAATATTGCTAATCCAGAGGTAAGAAAATGAAAGGAACCTCATTCTTTAACCCTCATCCTTCACTGGATTTGTTGTGAACCAGAAACTCAAATTTGTAATTCTCGTCACGGAGGTTCAGCTCCCTCCCTGGAGCTTGGCACAGCCCTGCACCAGCTGCAAGCAGACTCCGAGGATGTGAACAGCTTTCCTCTCACTTTTTCCACTCCTGGCAGGGTTTGGAGCATCTGGACATGCCGCTGAGCTGCGGGTGGAGCTGCAGCTGCAGTTTGTGGATCAGCACTGCCAGTGGGGACTGTGAGGAATGCAAACCCCACTGGAAGGGCTGCAGGGACCCCAGCTGCGTTTTAGGGGGCTGGGATCTCACAGGGAATTCCTCACTGCAGCCCTGCACACCCCGAGTGAGCTCACACCGCGCCGGGCATGGCCCCACCTGGCCTTTGGAGAGGCCCCAGACCATCCCAAATTCCTGCCCAGCAAGCCAAGGATTGGACTGAACACCCCTGAGGACTTTAAAATGAGACAAAACACGATTTGGAAGGAATTCTCCCTCTCCAAAGGGGAGCACAGCAGCTCTTTTAACTGACAGCGCTGCACAGCTGCTGCAAGCGATCCCAAAATCCTGAAATTCGGGGAAATTCAGGCACAGGAAACAAGGAAATGTTATTTAACACAAAGTATGGTAGAGTCCTGCATATGTATATATATTTATGGCTTTGTTTTCCTGACCCAAGGTGTTCTGTAGTGAAAAAAGCCTGAGGAGGATTCTGCTCCCCACAGGGTTCCAGCCTGGGAGCTGGGGATGCCAAATTCCAACTTCTGGATCCATTCCCCTTGACAACAGCCCACAAACCTAAAAAGGGCGTGACCATACACAATAAAAAGTGCAGTAACATTTTCAGCCTAAGAAACAGCCTCAGAAAATGAAGAAATATTGGAATTTTTTTGATTCTGTCAAAATTTTGGGAGATTTAAAAAGTTCTGGGAAACTTGTTGGTTGTTTTCAAATTATGTTTATTTATGTTTATTTGTTGACTTTAGGTTTTTTAACTTATTTACTTAGAAACCTGTCCAGATTTAGTGTAGATGTATCATAATCCTGATCTTTAAAAGTTCAAAGCACGAGTTAAGTCACCAAGTAAGAGGTTTGGAAAAGGCAGAAGGACTAAAGCAGAAAGCAGCTCCATTTCCTCTCTCTCAGGAAGACGCTCAAATTACAACTTTTCAATTCCAGTTTTAGCAGCCTGTCAAAAATACAGGTGGGAAGACTGAAAATAAAGCTTTGGCATTCCTTGAGGTAAAATCAAACCTGCAAACTGTTGGAGGAGCCAGAGAGGGATGAGGTTCCAGAGGCAGGGAGCTCAGCCCATCACTCTGGTCACATCCCGCTGTTCCAGTGTCAGAAGAATGAGGGATTTGTCTTTCCAGACAAGCCGTGGGTCTGCTGGTAGATAAAACCAGCAC
>NW_024367210.1:0-1907 GCF_014805655.1 Passer montanus | reverse complement strand
AACAAAAAACCCCAAAACAAAACAGAAAAATACCAAACAAAAAACAAAAAACAAAAAACCCAAAAGAAAACAAAAACAAACAAAAAACCCCCACCAAAATAAAACCAAAAAAAAACCCACAAAAAAAAACAAAACACAAAAAACCCCAAAAACAACAACAAAAAAAAGCCAAAAAAATCAAAAAACCCCAAAAAAACAAAAAAAGCGAGAGAAACCCTGTAAAAATCCTGAAAAAAAATCCTGAAAAACTCCAGAAAAGTCCTGAAAAAAAAAAAAAACAAAAAAAAACCCTCAAAACCAACCAAACAAAAAACCCAAAAAAACCCCCAAAAAACAAACAAAAAAAAACCAAAAAAAAACCCCAAAAAAACAAAAAAATATCAAAAAACCCAAAAAACCTCCGAGAAACTCTGAAAAATCCTGAAAAAAAAATCCTGAAAAAAACCTGAAAAAAATCCCTGATAAATCCTGAAAAAAAAAAAAAAAGAAAGAAAAAACCAGAAAAATCCTGGAAAAAACCCGAAAAAATCCCGGAAAAATCCATTAAAAACCCGGAAAAATCCTGAAAAAAGAAAAGAAAACAAAAAAGAGAAACCCTGAAAAATCGTGAAAAAATCCCGAAAAAAAACCTGAAAAAAACCTGGGAAAATCCACAAAAATCCTTAAAAAAAAACCTGGAAAAATCCTGGGGAAAAAAAAAAAAGGCAAAAATCCTGAAAAAAAAAAAACCTGGAAAAAGCCCTGGGGGGGAAAAAAAAAAAAGAGAAATCCTGAAAAAAAATTCCCTGAAAAAATCCCTGAAAAATCACCAAAATTCCTGAAATTCCTGAAAAAAGCCCGCAAACTCCAGAAAAAACCCTGGAATATCCCCAAAAATCCCAAAATTCCCAGGGACTGGTTTCCCAAAATTCCCAAGGATCCAGATCCCAAAATTCCCAAACTCTGAAATCCCAAAATTCCCAATCCATGGAATCCCAAAACCCCCAAAATCCCAAAATTCCGAAATCCATGAAATCCCAAAATTCCCAAAAATGTGAAATCCCAAAATTCCCAAACTCTGAAATCCCAAAATTCCCAAAAATGTGAAATCCCAAAATTCCCAAGGATCAGGATCCCAAAATTCCCGGATCCATGGAATCCCAAAATCCCCAATCCGTGAAATCCCAAAATTCCCAAGGATTGTGATCCCCAAATTTCCCGATCCATGGAATCCCCAAATCCCAAAATTCCTGAGGATTCAGGATCCCAAAATTCCCAAACTCTGAAATTCCAAAATTCCCAAGTCAGTGGAATTCCAGAATTCCCAAGGATCAGGATCCCAAAGTTCCCCAATCCATGGAATCCCAAAATCCCCAAATCTCTGAAATCCCAAAATCCCCAATCCATGAAATCCCAAAATCCCCAAAACTCTGAAATCCCAAATTCCCAAACTCTGAAATCCCAAAATTTCCAAGGACCAAGATCCCAAAATCCCCAATCCATGGAATCCCAAAATTCCCAAGTCTCTGAAATCCCAAAATTCCCAAACTCTGAAATCCGAAAATTCCCAAACTGTGAAATCCCAAAATTCCCAAACTCTGAAATCCGAAAATTCCCAAACTGTGAAATCCCAAAATTCCCAAACTCTGAAATCCCAAATTCTCAAATCTGTGAAATCCCAAAATTCCCAAACTGTGAAATCCCAAAATTCCCAAACTCTGAAATCCCAAAATTCCCAAGTCTCTGAAATCCCAAAATTCCCAAACGCTGAAATCCCAAAATTCCCAAACTGTGAAATCCCAAAATTCCCAAACTGTGAAATCCCAAAATTCCCAAAATCCCCAAATCCCAAAATCCCCAGACTCTGAAATCCCAAATTCCCAAAATTCCCAAAAACTGTGAAATCCCAAATCCCCAAATCTCTGGAA
>NW_024367209.1:0-1912 GCF_014805655.1 Passer montanus | reverse complement strand
TTTGGGGACTCCCAGGTGGTTTTGGGGTGGTTCCAGGTGTTCTTGGGGACTCCCAGGTGTTTTTGGGGTGGTTCCAGGTGTTTTTGGGGACTCTCAGGTGTTTTTGGGGGTTCCCACGTGGTTTGGGGGACTCCCAGGTGTTTTTGGGGTGGTTCCAGGTGTTTTTGGGGACTCCCAGGTGTTTTTGGGGTGGTTCCAGGTGTTTTTGGAGGTTCCTGGGTGGTTTTGGGAAGGTCCCAGGTGGTTTTGGGGGGTCCCACATGGTTTTGGGGACTCCCAGGTGGTTTTGGGGACTCCCAGGTGGTTTTGGGGTGTCCCAGGTGTTTTTTGGGGGTTCCCAGGTATTTTTGGGTGTTCCCAAGTGTTTTGGGGGGTTCCCAGGTGGTTTTGGTGTGGTTCCAGGTGTCTTTGGAGTTTTTCGGGTGGTTTTGGGGGTTCTCAGGTATTTTTGGGGTGTCCCAGGTGTTTTTGGGGTGGTTCCAAGTGGTTCGGATCCACCCAGATCTTTGGAGGTTCCCAGGTGTTTTTTGGGGTGTCTCAGGTATTTCTGGGTGGTCCCCACTGTTTTTTGGGATTCTCAGGTGTTTTTTGGGATGGTCCCAGGTTTTTTTGGGGGTTCCCAGTTGCTTTTGGGGGTTCCCAGCAGTTTTTTGGGGGGTTTCCAGGTGTTTTTGGGGGTTCCCAGCAGTTTTTTGGGGGGTTTCCAGGTGTTTTTGGGGGGTTCCAGCTGTTTTTTGGGACTCCCAGCTGTTTTTGGGGGTTCCCAGCTGGTTTGGGGTGTTTCCTGCTGTTTTGGGGGGTTCCCAGTTGGTTTTTGGAAGGTCCCAGGCGGTTTTGGGCATTCCCAGGTATTTTTTGGTTGTTTCCAGCTGTTTTTTGGGGGTTCCCGGCTGTGTTTTGGAAGGTCCTAGGTTTTTTTGGGCATTCCCAGGTATTTTTTGGGGTTCCCAGTGGGTTTTTTTTGGGTTCCCAGCTGTTTTTTGGAAGGTCCCAGGTGTTCTTGGGCATTCCCAGGTATTTTTGGGGGTTCCCAGTGGTTTTTTTTGGGTTCCCGGCTGTTTTTTGGAAGGTCCCAGGTGGTTTTGGGCATTCCCAGGTAGTTTTGAGGGTTCCCAGCTGGTTTTGGGTGTTTCCAGCTGTTTTGGGGGGTTCCCGATTGTTTTTGGGAAGATCCCAGGTGGTTTTGGGCTTTCCCAGCTATTTTTGGGCATTCCCAGGTATTTTTGGTTGTTTCCAGCTGTTTTTTGGGGGTTCCTGGCTGTTTTTTGGAAGGTCCTAGGTTTTTTTGGGCATTCCCAGGTATTTTTGGGGGTTCCCAGTGGTTTTTTTTGGGGTTCCCAGCTGTTTTTTGGAAGGTCCCAGATGTTTTGGGGCATTCCAAGGTATTTTTGGGCATTCCCAGGTATTTTTGGGGGTTCCCAGCTGTTTTTGGGGTTTCCCAGCAGTTTTTGGGGGTGTTTCCGGCTATTTTTTAGGGTTCCCAGCTGGTTTTGGGTGTTTCCAGCTGTTTTGGGGGGTTCCTGGCTGTTTTTTAGAAGGTCCCAGGTGTTCTTGGGCATTCCCAGGTATTTTTGGGGGTTCCCAGGTTTTTTTGGGGGTTCGCCGCTGTTTTTGGGGGTTCCGAGCTGGTTTTGGGTGTTTCCAGCTGTTTTGGGGGGTTCCTGGCTGTTTTTTAGAAGGTCCCAGGTGTTCTTGGGCATTCCCAGGTATTTTTGGGGGTTCCCAGGTTTTTTTGGGGGTTCGCCGCTGTTTTTGGGGGTTCCGAGCTGGTTTTGGGTGTTTCCAGATATTTTTGGGGGTTCCCGGATGTTTTTTGGAAGGTCCCAGGTATTTTTTGGCATTCCCAGCTATTTTTGGGGGTTCCCAGCTGATTTTTTTGGGGAGTGTCGCACCCACCGTGGCCGGGGGGGGC
>NW_024367208.1:0-1914 GCF_014805655.1 Passer montanus | reverse complement strand
ATCTTGCTTCTTCTTTCCCATTGTGGGATCAGAGAGAGAACTGGAAAAGTAAAAAGGAAAAAAACCCAAACCCTTGTGGATTGAGATAAAGACGTTTTAATAATTAAAGCAAAAGCCATGCTAGAAAAGCAGACAAGGAAGTCATGGAGAGCAGGGTTCCATCATGTGTAATGGTGACTTGCACAGACAAATGTCACCCTTCCAAAGGTCCACACCTTCCTCCTTTCTCCTCCATTTTATATGCTGACCATAACATCATATGATATGGGATATCCCTTTCAGTCATTTGGGATCAGCTTTCCTGGCCGCATTCCCTCCCAAATTCCTGCACACTCCCAGTCTCCTGGCTGGTGGGATGGGGAGCAGAAAAGACCTTGGCAGTCTGCAAATAGTGTTTAGCAGTAGCAAAAACATCTCCATACTATCGTCATCGTCATCATCATCAATTTTAGAACAAATGCGAAACACAGTCCCATACCAGCCATTGTGAAGAAAATGGACTCTACCCCTGGCCAAAACCAGCACACCACTGTTGAAAAACAGCAGCTGAAATCAGTGGAATGCTCAGTTAATTTAATTCATGCTATAATGACAGAGCCTGGAAATTTCATCTTCTTTTACTGTCACTTGGGGGTTACATCCCACTGGTCAGCTGCAATCATCCAGTTCTCAGTGAGTTCTGTACTCTGATGGAGGAGAGACTATACTCCTCTTTTATTATTTCTTTAATGCACTTAAAAAGGTCTATGTTTTGAGGTCATTCTTTATGCGAGCTCATAGTCATTAGTCAGTCTCCAAGGCTGTGCTAGTTTTGTGGTTTGTGGTTCTGCAGGTAATTAGGCTTAAAAAAATCTAAACTGTTAATTGAATAGTAAAATCCCTTTCTTCCTTCACAGACCTTTGAGAATACTCAGCCTGCCTGTATTACTGTAAAAAACCTTGTGATATTTGCCTTCAGAGAAAAATACAATTACTGCCATTTTTCTTTTGCAAGCAAACTAAAAAGAAAATAGCAGTCCCTAATGCAGCAACAGGACCTGATATTGCTCCTGCTTCAAAGCAATACTAAACAAGTTCAGATTAGCGTGGGCAGTTTCTATCCCTTTGATCCAGCTCAGAGCACCAGGTTCTCATACCACACATACAACTACAGAAGCAAAAATGAAATATCCACTCATGCCTTTTGGTACTACTGTTTGAAGCCAAATCCCTCAAAAAAATTCACTTTATGAATGAAAACCAGCTTTTGAACCCCATATGGGTACTGCATTGACTACGACCCATGAACAAAAGACAACTATTTTCTCACTGATATTGGTCTAATAAAAAAAATTATTACTGCTGAGCTGTTCAAAGCATTCCACACAATGTGCATGGATATTTTCCTTCTGTCAATGGATACTATCTGCCTATTATCTGCCTTTAAAACTCAGATTCATGTTCAGAATTATCTTCAAAAACAAATTCAACAAATTCAAATTGTTGTGAAATGTAATATTAATTCCTACAACATATATCAGACACAGACAAAGGATATATTTTTGTCCTGTTTGATAAGTTTTTAGGAAAGTGATTCAAAACAAGCAATGTACTAATCCATAAACAAAAGGAAAAATAAAATTGCGTCAGCAAAAACTGAATAATTGTATATATGTGATATCCAAATTACATGGTTACTGGGAATGCTTTTGTAATCAATGAAAAAAAATGTGGAAAATACTTTCAAAACCAAAGAACATTCATACTTAACTAAACTTTTCTACTCAGTAAGGAATCACAGATTAGTTGTGCTAGTATAGTCCATCAAATGTGGCCAGCCTATGGAAAACTCCTCTAAAAATTTCCATTAAAAATACCTACGATCTATTAAGAGCCATATAAAGCTCTGGACAATTTTACTTGCCAGAAATTCAA
>NW_024367207.1:0-1915 GCF_014805655.1 Passer montanus | reverse complement strand
TTTTTTTTTTTTTTAACACTGGGCTCTGGGCAACCTTCTAAAAATAAACACAGAGCTATAATCACTGTCACTGTAAAAGAAGGGAGGAAGAACAGAGGGGTGGAAGGAGAAGTAAATTATGTGTTTTGGACATTACAATTGGAGAGCAAAGTCTTTTATAGCTGATGGCTTTTAAGGCCTTTCTTCTTTTTCTTGCAAGAGAGATTCAGTTTTATAAGAGGAGGACTTTGTGCAGCAGAAAAGGCAAACTAAAACCCAAACCTAAATAAAACCTTAAACCAAAACAAACCAAAAAAATGCAAACCCAAAAAGCTTTTCTAGATTTAATCTGAAATTGTTTACATTACAGACCTACTTTGATATATCTGTTTCATAACAGTGAAAGAATGTCAGGACTTGCATGCAGCTGGCTTTCTGGGTCAGCAAAGAACTGAAGAAGACCTAGAAGTTTATCAAGGCAGAACACATTAATGATGGAGTACAGAGGATTCAGCTTGATGTAAACAGGCAGAAAAGACAATATTAGCCTCTCTGTAATAAGAAGCAGCTGGGGATGTGAAAGAATTTCTTTAGTCATGGTTTGAAAAAATATGTCATAAAGTCAAAAATCTTATAAAACTGTAAAATATGTTATCTGTATTTGTTTCACCCAGACGTTTGACTGGTTGTTTTCTGTACACCACAGGAAGTCTCAAAAAGGAGAATTCATTTGCTCTGAAACAAAATCAGACACTGCTTATAAGTCAGAAATTAAGAGATTCCCATTTTACATTTCTGCATTCTATGCCCTTGTCTTTAGACTGTGTATATTTATAAAGTATGCTATCATTTAGGAGAGCCCAGTGTTTCTTTTTATTTTCTCAGTTTTAAACTATTTATTTGGGATGTTTTTCACCGAACTTGCTGCTGTTCTTGCTTTTCGTAACATTTTATATAAAAGGTTTCGGTCATGTGCAATAAAAAAGCTAGGTGAAACATGGGCTTGTTCACATTGAAACAATTCATGGCTAATCTCATAGAGAAAAGCTGTTATCTTTACACTGAAAATTTTAATGCGATGGAGAAACCACCCACCAATTTATTTGTGGGCAGAAAGTGTCTTTGAGACATGATGGACAAACATCTAGACCTTTCCTTGAGACACTGAGCAAATTTACCTCATAAATATATGCCTGCATAAAATCCAATTCCTTCTCAGAGACAACTTCTTTTAAGATTACATCTCCTGAGCCTGTTTTGCCATGTAAATCAACCCCACACTTTGCAGGTAGAGGGTAACTAGTGTGCTACAGGATTGTGACAGCATCATGGCATACTTATTCTGTCCTACTAGAATTTTTCCATCAGACATTGCCATGGTGGCAGCTGAAATAACAAAAAGCCTAAATTCCAACTATTTTCCACACTTACTTTCCACTTCAGTATGGAGAATTAACAGTACAATGCAAAAATTAAGGGTAAACTTTAAAAAAAGTGAGATGTAGGGGTGTTCCTGTGTGGTGGTGCATTTCCTCGGTCTTAAAGAGATTCTGTCTGACTGGGTTCCAGAAATTATCAATTTCTGCATTCTTGGGCTGCTTTGATCCTTTGACATACACTGACTCCATAGCCCATGTGACTGGCATTTTCAAGTGTCATTAAGTGAATGGAAGTATCACCTTATTGAAGACATTTTAAAATCAGATATTTGGCTTAATTAGTGTCTTAGAGAATCAATACTATATAAGTAGTGGTCCTTTGATATTCTTTAATCTTTGTCATTTCTGGATGACTGTTGGTCTTTGACTTTTGCAGGGGGGACAGGGGAAAATAAATTTATTTCTGTGAAAAAAATCTAAATAAAAATGAGAAACAAAGTGATTTTGAATTGTACAGATCACAAAAAAGAATGCAGCTCCAATTCAAACACTTTTTT
>NW_024367206.1:148567-177380 GCF_014805655.1 Passer montanus | reverse complement strand
ATTCCCAGCTCTCCCAGCCTGGCACTGGAACCAGCCCCATCCCGACCCCTCCTGGAGAAGGAATTTTGGGATCCAGGGGCTGCCCTGGGAATTGGGGACTCCAGGAAGCGTCTCCCTTCCCTTTCCCATCCCTGAATTCCATAAAAATCCCTGGGGATGAATCCTGAGTGTCCTTGATTCCAGAATTCCCCTTCTTCATATCCCATATCCCACATCCCAAATCCCACATCCCAAATCCCATATCCCCTATCCCACATCCCATATCCCATATCCCATATCCCACATCCCAAATCCCATATCCCATATTCCCAGATCCCTTTATCCCCACCCCTCTCCCATTTCCCGCTCCCTCCCCGATCCCTTTCCCGCCAAATCCAATTCCCTGCTGCCCTCTAGTGACCGCAAATCCCGGGAAAACTCATCCCGGGATCCCATCCCGGTGGGGGCTGGAATTTTGGGATCCTCTGGAATTCCGGGAGAGTCCCTAAATCCCTCGGGATCCCCCGGCTCATCCGCGTTTCCCACCGCAGGATGAGAAGAACCCGTCCTGTCCCATCCCATCCCATCCCATCCCATTATCTCATTACCCCATTATTCAATTATCCCATCCAACCTTCATCCCTTCTCCAGCCAAGGCTCATCCCAAGGCTCATCCCAACCGCATTCCTGCCCATTCCCTGTTTTCCAGCACCGACGGCGAGTTTGCCGTGACCCACATGACCAAGGCCCACCTGTTCTCCTGTCCCATCCCAATATCCCAATATCCCATTATCCCATTATCCCATTATCCCCTTATCCCATCCCATCCCATCCCGTTATCCCATCCCACCTTCATCCCTGCTCCAGCCAAGGCTCATCCCAAGCCCGTTCCTGATCTTTTCCGCCCATTCCCTGTTTTCCAGCGCCGACGGCGAGTTTGCCGTGACGCACATGACAAAGGCCCACCTGTTCTCATGTCCCATCCCATTATCCCATTATCCTATCCCATTCCACCTTCTTCCCTGCTCCAGCCAAGGCTCATCCCAAGGCTGTTCCTGACCATTCCCGCCCATTCCCTGTTTTCCAGCGCCGACGGCGAGTTCGCCGTGACGCCCGTGACCAAGGCCCACCTGTCCTCCTGCCCCATCCCATCCCATCCCATCCCATTATGCCTTTATCCCTTTATCCCTTTATCCCTTTATCCCATCCCATCCAATCTTCATCTCTTCTCCAACCAAGGCTCATCCCAAGCCTCATCCCAAGGCTCATCCCAAGGCCGTTCCTGACCATTCCCGCCCATTCCCTGTTTTCCAGCGCCGACGGCGAGTTCGCGGTGACGCACATGACCAAGGCCCACCTCTCCTGGGACGGCACGGTGACGTGGGTGCCGCCGGCCATCTACAAGAGCTCCTGCAGCATCGACGTCACCTTCTTCCCCTTCGACCAGCAGAACTGCAAGATGAAGTTCGGCTCCTGGACCTACGACAAGGCCAAGATCGACCTGGAGAACATGGACCACCACGTGGACCTCAAGGACTACTGGGAGAGCGGCGAGTGGGCCATCATCAAGGCCGTGGGCGCCTACAACTCCAAGAAGTACGACTGCTGCACGGAGATCTACCCCGACATCACCTTCTACTTCGTCATCCGGCGCCTGCCGCTCTTCTACACCATCAACCTCATCATCCCGTGCCTGCTCATCTCCTGCCTCACCGTGCTGGTCTTCTACCTGCCCTCGGACTGCGGCGAGAAGATCACGCTCTGCATCTCCGTGCTGCTCTCCCTCACCGTCTTCCTGCTGCTCATCACCGAGATCATCCCGTCCACCTCGCTGGTCATCCCGCTGATCGGCGAGTACCTGCTCTTCACCATGATCTTCGTCACGCTCTCCATCATCATCACCGTCTTCGTGCTCAACGTGCACCACCGCTCGCCCAGCACGCACGCCATGCCGCCCTGGGTCCGCAGGCTGTTCCTGGGCCTCATCCCACGCTGGCTCTCCATGAAGAGGCCGCCGGCGCCGCCGGCGCCGCCCCGGCAGGGCGCGGCGGGACAGTACGACCGCCCCGGCGCGCGGCTCAGCACGTCGCGGTGCTGGCTGGAGACCGACGTGGATGACAAGTGGGAGGAGGAGGAGGAAGAGGAGGAAGAGGAGAAAACCTATCCCAGCCACCCCGCGGAATCCAAGGAAACGCAATTCCGCTACGGCGACGGCGGGAAGGAATCCGGGGGTTCGGGATCGCGCGGATCGTCCAAGGGGAAGGAGGAGAAGGAGGAGGAGGAGGAGAAGGAGGAGGAAGGCTCGGAGCAGGGCTTGGCGCTGTCTCCCAGGATGCTGAAGGCGCTGGAGGGGGTGCAGTACATCGCGGATCACCTGCGGGCCGAGGACGCCGACTTCTCCGTGAGTTCTGGGAGGCGGGGATGGGGCCGGAGGCCCCGGAATTGGGAAGTTCTGGGATCTGTGGATGGGGCTGGACGCCCCAGAATTGGGAAGGGAAGATCTGGGATCCATGGATGGACTTGGAGATCCAAAAATTGGGAAGTTCTGGGATCCATGGATGGAGTTAGAGGTCCCAGGATTGGGAAGGGCAGTTCTGGGATCCATGGATGGAGTTAGAGGTCGCAGGACTGGGAAGGGCAGTTCTGGGATCCATGGACGGACTTGGAGATCCCAAAATCGGGATCACGGATGGGGTTAGAGGTCCCAGGACTGGGAAGTTTCCTGAGGACCAAAAAATGGGAAGGGCATTTCATGGATCTGTGGAAGTGTCTGGAGATCTCAAAAATGGGAAAGGAAGTTCTGGGATCTGTGGATGGGGCTGGAGGCCCCAGGATTGGGAAGGGAAGATCTGGGATCCACAGGTGGGGCTGGGCGCCCCAGAATTGAGAAGTTCTGGGATCCATGGACGGACTTGGAGATCCCAAAATCGGGATCACGGATGGGGTTAGAGGTCCCAGGACTGGGAAGGGCAGTTCTGGGAGCCATGGATGGGGCTGGAGATCCCAAAATTGGGAAGGGAAGTTCTGGGATCCATGGATGGGGTTAGAGGTCCCAGGACTGGGAAGGGCAGTTCTGGGAGCCATGGATGGGGCTGGAGATCCCAAAATTGGGAAGGGAAGTTCTGGGATCCATGGATGGACTTGGGGATCCTAAAATTCGGATCACGGGTCGGGTTAGAGGTCCCAGGACTGGGAAGGGCAGTTCTGGGAGCCATGGATGGGGCTGGAGATCCCAAAATTGGGAAGGGAAGTTCTGGGATCCATGGATGGACTTGGGGATCCTAAAATTCGGATCACGGATGGGGTTAGAGGTCCCAGGACTGGGAAGTTTCCCGAGGACCAAAAAATGGGAAGGGCATTTCATGGATCTGTGGAAGTGTCTGGAGATCTCAAAAATGGGAAAGGAAGTTCTGGGATCTGTGGATGGGGCTGGAGGCCCCAGAATTGGGAAGTTCTGGGATCCATGGACGGACTTGGAGATCCCAAAATCGGGATCACGGATGAGGTTAGAGGTCCCAGGACTGGGAAGTTTTGCTGAGGACCAAAAAACGGGAATCGCAGTTCTGGGGTCTGTGGAAGTGTCTGGAGATCCCAAAATGGGGAAGGGAAGATCTGGGATCTGTGGATGGGGCTGGAGATCCCAAAATTGGGAAGGGAAGTTCTGGAATCCACAGATGAACTGGAGATCCCAAAATCGGGATCACGGATGGGGTTAGAGGTCCCAGGATTGGGAAGTTTCCTGAGCACCAAAAAATGGGAATCGCAGTTCTGGGGTCTGTGGAAGTGTCTGGAGATCCCAAAAATGGGAAGGGAAGATCTGGGAGCTATGGATGGGGCTGGAGATCCCAAAATTGGGAAGTTCTGGGATCCATAGATGGAGTTAGAGGTCCCAGGATTGGGAAGGGCAGTTCTGGGATCCATGGATGGAGCTGGAGATCCCAAAATTGGGAAGGGCAGATCTGGGATCCATGGATGCAGCTGGGGATCCCAAATTGGGAACGGAAGTTCTGGGATCTGTGGATGGGGCTGGAGATCCAAAAATTGGGAAGTCTCCTGAGATCCCAAAAATGGGAAGGGCAGTTCTGGGATGCATGGATGGAGACGTCAGTTCCAGGATCCAGGTTTGATTTTTGAGGACCTAAAAATGGGAAGGGCAATTCCAGGATGCAGGTTTGGTTTCCCAAGATCCCAAAAATGGAAGGGCAATTCTGGGATCTCCAGATGGATCTGGAGACCCCAAAACTGGGAGGGGCAGATCTGGGGTCTGTGGATGGCACTGGAGATCCCAAAAATGGAATGGGAAGTTCTGGAATCCACGGATGCAAGTGGATACCCCAAAAAAATGGGAAGAGCAGTTCTGGGATCCATGGTTGGGGCTGGAGATCCCAAAAATGGAATGGGAAGTTCTGGAATCCACGGATGCAAGTGGATACCCCAAAAAAATGGGAAGAGCAGTTCTGGGATCTATGGTTGGGGCTGGAGATCCCAAAACTGGGAAGGGAAGTTCCGGGATCTGTGGATGGGGCTGGAGATCCCAAAAATGGGAAAGGAAGTTCTGGGATCTGTGGATGGGGCTGGACGCCCCAGAATTGGGAAGGGAAGATCTGGGATCCATGGATGGACTTGGAGATCCCAAAATTGGGAAGTTCTGGGATCCATAGATGGAGTTAGAGGTCCCAGGATTGGGAAGGGCAGTTCTGGGATCCATGGATGGAGCTGGAGATCCCAAAATTGGGAAGGGCAGATCTGGGATCCATGGATGCAGCTGGGGATCCCAAATTGGGAACGGAAGTTCTGGGATCTGTGGATGGGGCTGGAGATCCAAAAATTGGGAAGTCTCCTGAGATCCCAAAAATGGGAAGGGCAGTTCTGGGATGCATGGATGGAGACGTCAGTTCCAGGATCCAGGTTTGATTTTTGAGGACCTAAAAATGGGAAGGGCAATTCCAGGGCGAAGGTTTGGTTTCCCAAGATCCCAAAAATGGAAGGGCAATTCTGGGATCTCCAGATGGATCTGGAGACCCCAAAACTGGGAGGGGCAGATCTGGGGTCTGTGGATGGCACTGGAGATCCCAAAAATGGAATGGGAAGTTCTGGAATCCACGGATGCAAGTGGATACCCCAAAAAAATGGGAAGAGCAGTTCTGGGATCCATGGTTGGGGCTGGAGATCTCAAAACTGGGAAGGGAAGTTCCGGGATCTGTGGATGGGGCTGGAGATCCCTAGATTGGGAAGGGCAGTTCTGGGATCCCATTTTGGTTCCTGAGATCCCAAAATTGGGAAGAGCAGTTCCGGGATCCGTGGTTGCTTCCCAAGGACCCAAAACCAAGGAGAAGATCCATCCATGATCCATCTCCCACCTCCAGGGACATTCCCTGTAGGATCAGTCAAGGGTTCCTCCAGCTCCCGCTGCCTTTGGGAATGTTGGAGATCCCTCTCCCACCCTTGGCACCGGGCCCAGAGGCCGCATTCCCGCTTTTCCCAAAGTGGATTTGGAAAACCCCGGCTGGGATCCGCTCCATCCTGGAGACCTCCATCCCCCACCTCAGGATTCCTGGGAAAACCCCAAATTTTTCCCAGAAACGCGGTGTCTCCTCACCCCGAGGAGATCCCCAGAAACCTCTGGTTGGTCTCCTAACCCCACCAGATTCCCGGGAAGGGATTCCCGAGGGATTCACGGCCCTTTTCCCGCCGGCAGGTGAAGGAGGACTGGAAGTACGTGGCCATGGTGATCGACCGGATCTTCCTGTGGATGTTCATCATCGTCTGCCTGCTGGGCACCGTGGGGCTCTTCCTGCCGCCCTACCTGGCCGGGATGATCTAGGATCCGGCTGGGATGCCGTGGGAATGGTGGGAATGGCGGGAATGGCGGGAATGGTGGTGGCCGCATCCCGCCGGATGCTGGTGGGGACGTGGAGCTGTGGGGAATCTCCGGTGGGTGGAGAAGGGGATGGGGTGAGGGGTGGCCTTGGGATGATGTGGGATATGGACGTGATCCCGTGATCCCACCATCCCAGGAAGTTGTGGGAGAGGGATAAGGTTTTGGATGGTCCGTGCAGAAGGGACACGGACGTGATCCCATAATCCCATGATCCCATAATCCCATGATCCATAATCCCATGATCCCAATCCCACACGATCCCCGGAAATTGTGGGACAGGGATAATGCTGTGGATGGTCCGTGCAGAGGGGACATGGACATGATCCCATAATCCCATGATGCCATCATCCTGTGATCCCACAATCCCAGGAAGTTGTGGGACAGGGATAAGGTTTTGGATGGCCCGTGCAGAAGGGACGTGGACATGATCCCATAATCCTGTGATCCCAGGAAGTTCTGAGACAAGGATTATGTGGATGGTTATGCAGAAGGGACATGGACATGATCCCCTAATCCCATAATCCCATGATCCCAGGAGGTCATAGGACAGGAATAAGGGTTTGGATGGTCCGTGCAGAAGGGATTTGGACATGATCCGATAATCCCATAATCCCATCATCCCATGATCCCACAATTCCCGTGATCCCAGGAGGTCATGGGACAGGGACAGCACTTGGGATTGTCTGTGCAGAAGGAACACGGACAAGATCCCATAATCCCATGAACCCATAATCCCCTGATCCCACCATCCCACATGATCCCAGGAGGTCATGGGACAGGAATAAGGGTTTGGATGGTCCGTGCAGAAGGGATTTGGACATGATCCCATAATCCCATCATCCCATCATCCTGTGATCCCTGGAAACTGTGGGACAGGGATAACACTTTGTGTTGTCCATGCAGAAGGAACATGGACATGATCCCATGATCCCAAAATCCCAGGAGGTCATGGGACAGGGATAACACTTTGGATTGTCCGTGCAGAAGGGATATGGACAGGATCCCATAATCCATAATCCCATTATTTTACCATCCCACCATCCCAGGAGGTCATGGGACAGGAATAACACATGATCCCTTAATTCCATCATCCTATAATCCCATGATCCCAGGAAGCTGTGGGACTGGGATAACACTTTGGGATTATCCATGCAGAAGGAACACAGATGTGATCCCATAATCTCATGATCCCACAATCCCAAGATCCCGGGAGGTCCCTGCTCCTCCCAGGTGTTTCCCTTCTCCAAGCCTCCAGACCAAGCAGCTTCTTCCCACCCCATCCCACACTGGAACTCGGCCTGGAAATGGGAACATCCTGGAAATTGGGGTGGCTTTGATGGGAAAACCCACCTGGACAATTCCCATGGATCCTGGGATCTCCAAGAATCTCCTGGGATCTCCACCACCTTTGGCTGGAACAGCAGGAATCCGCGCTCCTGGATCCATCCCAATCCTCCCCATCCCACCTCAGATCCCAAATTTTCCCAGCTCTGAGATCCAGCTTTTCATTCCCAGCTTCCATAAATCCTCCAGACCCCTGGGAGCACCTTCCCCATTTTTCCGCACTCTTGAGAAACACCGGGATTTTTCCCGGCAGAAGGAGCGCAGACATGATCCCACGATCCCAAAATCCCAGGAGGTCCCTGCTCCTCCCAGGAGATTTTTCCCGGCCCGTTTTCCCTCCTGGAGCACGACCGGGAAGATTTCAGGGAATGCTTGGAGCACTCTGGAGTGAAGTCACCCGGAATTAACGGGGACACGGAAGGACAGGCACATCCCGAGGGTGTCCCTGCCGCTTCCGGAGCCTCCAGAGCTGCCGGACAGACGGATCAGGCGCGGGGACACCTGGGGGGAGTGTCCAAGCAGGATCAGGCCAGGATCTCCTGGATACGGAGAGGGATTTCCCAGGAAGGTCGTGGCTGGTTCGGTTGGAGCTGCGTCGCTCCGGGGGGATGGGTTCTACCAGGACACTGGTAAAATCTGGGAATTATGGAATTATCTGGGTTGGGAAAGCTCTTGGAGATGGAGTCCAAGCGTTCCCAGCGCTGCCGAAGCCACCCCTGACCCGTGTCCTACCAAATCCACATGGAATTAAATCCATCCAGGAACGGGGACTCCACCACTGCCCAGGACTGGGAAACCCTTTCCATGAAGGGATTATTCCCAAAATCCCATAAATCATTCCCAACATCCCATAAACCTCCCCCGGCACAGCTGGAGGCCGCTCCCTCTCACCCCATCCCTCATTCCCTGGGAGAAGATCCCGATCCCACCCGGCTCCACCCTCCTGGCAGGGAATTCCAGAGGGAGAAGCTCCCTCTGAATCCTCATTTTTTTCCAGGATTTTTCCCAGCTCCAGCTGCTCCATTCCCTTCCCAGAACACCCTCCAGCCCCTCCAAATCCTTGGAATGAGAGGTCACCACCCCAAAATCTGGGGTGGGTGGCCCCAAATGTGGCCTTGACCCCTCCACCCTTTTTTGGGAAAGCCCCACTTTGGGCATTCCCAAAAACGCTCATCCCATTCCATTCCCGCCATCCCAGGAAGTCTCCAACCATCCCAACCATTCCTCTTCCCAAGGAAACCACTCCTCTTCCCACGGAAATTCCAAGGGAACAACAGGAAGGACAGGCCATGGCAGGATTTGGCGCACAGTTTATCCAAGCCGGGGGGAAAAAAAAAAATAAAATTTGGGAAAACTGCGGGGAAAACGCTGGGGAAAAGCCCGAATCGCCCGGTTCCCAACCGGAAGCACAAACCCCGCCGGAGCCGCGCGGTTTTGCCGGCGGCGCTCACACAAAACTTGGGAATAACGCAGCTGGGAGAGGCAACGTTCTCCAGGTTCGTGTCCCTTCCCAAGGCCGCCATCCGTGGGGGGGCCCATCCCTCCCCCAATTCCGAAGGCTCCGGAAGCGGCTCCCGCTCGCCGTCGTTAAATAAACTCTTCTGTACAACGTCCAAGGGGAAAACGCCGGCGGGAATTCCGGCTCCCCCCAAAATCCGTGCGCCCTCGGCTCCCGGCACGCTCCAGGTCCCCGTCCCGCCGTGCCGCCCGCGGCCATCCGCGCTCAGAGCATGGATCCATGGATGCGCCGAGATGGATCCCGCCGGATCCTCCCCCCCACCAAAACCCCCCTTTTTTTCCAAGGAAAAAAAACCCCAAACCCCCATTTTTTTTTTTCCAAGGAAAACCCCACCGGATGCCTCCCGTCTTCCGAAGAGCGACGCGACACTGACAGACACGAGGCGGCTGCAGGAGGAGCGGGAAGAGGGAGAGCGGGAAAAAACCACGGGAGACGCCGCGCCAAGCCGACTCCTCCCGGATCCGGAGTTTTCCGCCTCATTCCGAGCACGGCTTGACCAGCTCGGCCTGGAGCTTGGCCTGGTCCACGGCGTCCAGAAGGTTCTTGGCGTCCACGGCCAGGGCGTGGGAGGCCGTCAGCATCTGCCGCTGGAATTCCGCGCTCAGGGAAGTGCCGGAATTCTGCTGCGCCAGGCGCATCTTGCTGATGAGGTTGGCCAGGTCCTTGTTGAGGAGCTTCTGGGTGCCCTCGATCTGGGAGGGGTTTTTTCAGGAAATTCCAGGTTTTTTTCGGGAAAATTCCTGGAATTCTCAGGGCGGGGTTTTCGGGAATGTCATCCCCCCACCCACCCCGTTGCCGGCGTTCCTACCTCGGTGCGGGAAGAGGACGGAAGGTTGGGAAGGATGTCGTCGACGCTCCCGATGAGCTTCCGTAGGGAAAGGCCAATGTTCTGCGGGAAGGAAGGGTTGGGATGGATCCAGGCATGGATCCAGGCATGGATCCAGGCATGGATTCCTGGTGGGAATAGTTTGGGCGGCGGAGGGGAGGGTTCCGTCCGGGAGAGTGGAGTGGTGCGAGAATCTCCAACCGCTGAGCCAAGATGGAGCTGGGAATGTGGGAATTGCTCCCAACATGGATCCAAGGGAGGAGTTGGGAATGTGGGAATCGCTCCCACCGTGGATCCCAGGATCCAAGGGAGGAGTTGGGAATGTGGGAATCGCTCCCAACGTGGATCCCAGGATCCAGGGAGGAGCTGGGAATGCTGGGATTGCTCCCACCATGGATCCCAAGATCCAAGGGAAGAACAGGGAATTGGTTCAAGGACCCCAAGGAGGAGCAAGGACCATGGGAATCGCTCCCACCATTGATCCAAGGATCCAATGGAGCAGCTGGGAATGCTGGGATTGCTCCCACCATGGATCCAAGGATCCAAGGGAGCAACAGGGAATTGGTTCAAGGATCCCAGGGAGGAGCTGGGAATGCTGGAGTTGGTCCCACCATTGATCCAAGGATCCAATGGAGGAGCTGGGAATGTGGGAATTGCGTCCCACCATGGATCCAAGGATCCAGGGAAGGAGCTAGGAATTGGTTCAAGGATCCCAGGGAGGAGCAGGGAATGCTGGGATTGCTCCCACCATTGATCCAAGGATCCCAAGAAGGAGCAGGGAATGCTGGGAATTGCTCCCATCCTGGATCCCAAGATCCAAGGGAGCAACAGGGAATGTTGGAGATTCCACCACTGATCCAAGGATCATGGGAGGAGCTGGGAATGTGGGAATTGGGTCCCACCCTTGATCCAAGGATCCAATGGAGGAGCTGGGAATGCTGGAATTGGTCCCACCACGGATCCCAAGATCCAAGGGAGGAACAGGGAATGTTGGAGATTCCACCATTGATCCAAGGGAGGAGCTGGGAATGTGGGAATTGGGTCCCACCATGGATCCAAGGATCCAAGGAAGGAGCTGGGAATTGGTTCAAGGATCCCAAGGAGGAGCAGGGAATGCTGGGATTGCTCCCACCATGGACCTAAGTGAGCAACAGGGAATGTTTGAGATTCCACCGTTGAACCAATGATCATGGGAGGAGCTGGGAATGTGGGAATTGGGTCCCACCATGGATCCAAGGACCCAACAGAGGAACAGGGAATGTTGGGGACTCCACCATTGATCCAAGGATTCAATGGAGCAGCTGGGAATACTGGGATTGCTCCCACCATGGATCCAACAGAGGAACAGGGAATGCTGGGGACTCCGCCATTGATCCGAGGACCCAACGGAGGAGCAGCCGGAAATTCGGGAATCGCTCCCTGTCACGGACACACCCCCTTCCCAAGATGGCAGGAGCCGCTCAGGAGGCTGATTCCCACCTCCCTCTCCCGCCGTCCAGGGCATTCCAGGGAATTCCCGCCTACCTTGACCACCAGGATGTATCCCTCGGGGGGCACCTGGCTGATCTGGTTCTTCAGCTGCAGCACGGCCCGCACCAGATCCATGACATTCCCGTAGACCGGATCGTCCGTGCGGTCCAGGTTGGCCGTGGGCGCCGGCTGGATGGACTGAGGGGAAACCGCGACAATGGGATCAGAAATCCCGGGAAAAGCGGGGGAAGATCGACGTCTTCCCCTGGTGGAAGGCGGGATGGGGCTTGGGGCGACCTGGGAGAGGGGAATAATTCCATGCCCATCCCGAGGTTTCCAGGTGGGAATTCCGGGATGGGAATTGGTGGGAACTCACTGTAATCCGTCTCCTTCTCCGGGAGAAGCTGAGGAAGGGAGAAAAAACGGGAATTAGAGGCCCCAGAATTCGGGATGGAGGGAGGGAAGAGGGAGGAGGAGCCCCAAAATTTGGGATGGAAGGAGGGAAGAGGGAGGAGGCGTCGCCATTCCCTGCTGGAATGTCGGGAAGGATCCTGGGATGCAACACCCCCACCTCGGGATTTCCCGTTTTCCGGATAATTTTCCCAAATAAAGGAATAAATATTGATCAGAAAGGGAAGGAGGAGGTGCTGGATATTCCCAAAAAAGTCTGGGATGACTCACCGGGGGAATGTTGTTGTTCAGGAACACCTTGGGATCCTGGAAAAGGGGGGAAGATGGCGTGAGGTGGGGGAAAATGGGGAAAAATGGGGGAAAAAGTGGGAAAATGGGGAAAAAAGGGGGGAAAAGTGGGAAAATGGGGGAAAAAGGAGGGAAAAGGGGAAAAAAGGGGGGGAAATGGGGAAAAAGAGGGGGGAAAAGGGGAAAAATGGGGAAAAGAGGAGGGGAATAAAGGAGGGAGAAAGGGGGAAAAGGGAGAAAGGGAGAAAAAGGAAAAAAGGGAAGGAAAATGAGAAAAAAAGGAGGAAAAGTGGAAGAAAAAGGGGGTAAAGGGAAAAAAGGGGGGAAAGGAGGAAAAAGTGAGAACGAGAAGAATAAAGGAAGGGAAAAGAGGAAAATGGGGGAAAAAGGAGGAAAAGGGATAAAGAGAAGAATAAAGTGCAGAAAAAGGGGAGGAAAAAGGGGAAAAATAGGTAAAAAAGGAGGGAAAAGGAGGGAAAGGAGGAAAAAAGGAGAAAAAAGGGAAATGAAAGGGAAAGGGGGAAAAGGAAAAAGGGAGAATGAGGGAAAAAAGGGGGAAGATGGGAGGAAAAAGGGAGAAAAGGAAGGGAAAGCGGGGAAAAGGGGAAAATGGAAGAATAAAGGGAGGGAAAAGGAAAAGAGAAAAAGAGGGCAAAAGAGGAAAAAAGGAGAAAAAGGGAAATGGGAGGAAAAAAGGTGGAAAATGAGGAGAAAGGGGAGGGAAATGAAAAGAGGGGGTAAAAGGAAGGGAAAAATGTGGAAAAGGGAAAAAAGGGAAGAATAAAGGGAGAAAAAAGAGGAAAAGGGAAAAAAGGGGGAAAGCAGGGGAAAATGGGGAAAAAGGAAAAAGGGAGGAATGTGGGGGGAAATGGGGAAAAGAAGGGGAAAAGAAGGGGAAAGGGAGAAAAAGGGAAATAATGAGAAAAAGGGAAGAATAAATGGGGGGAAAGTGGAAAAGGGGGGGAAAGGGAAAAAGGGGGGGAAAAGGGGAAAAAAGGGGGGGAAATGGGGAAAAGAAGGGGAAAAGAAGGGGAAAGGGAGAAAAAGGGAAATAATGAGAAAAAGGGAAGAATAAATGGGGGGGAAGTGGAAAAGGGGGGGAAAAGGGGAAAAAAGTGGGGAGAATGAGGTGAGGAGGAAAAGGAGAGACCTTGGGAAGGAATTCCCGGCTGGGCTGGAATTCCCAGAGAATCCCTGGCAGTGTCCCAGGAAAGGTTGGAGCAGCCTGGGAGGGTGGGGTGGGAATGGGATGGGATTGAAGGTCCATGGATCCCATCCCAAACCATTCCGGGATTCTGGGGAATGGGGGGGGGTGGAGGGGAGGGAGGAAATGGGGGGAAGGAGGAAAAGGGGAAAATGGGGGAAAATGGGTGGAAATGGGTGGAAATGGGGGAAAATGGGGAAAAAGGGGGCAAGGGGAAATGGGGGGAAAGGGGGAAAGGTGAAAATGGAGGAAAAGGGGGAAAAATAGGGGGGAAAAGGAGGGAAAAGGGGAAAAAAGGAGAAAAGGGAGAATAGGAAGAAAAGGGGGAAAAGGAGAAAATGGGGGGAAATGAGGATAAAGAGGGAAAGGGGGAAAAGGGGAAATGGGGAAAAAGTGGGGGAAAGGAGAAATGGGGAAAAGGGGGGAAATGGGAAAAAGGAGAAAAAGGGGGAAAGGGGGAAAATAGGGAAAAATGAGTAAAAAGGAGAAAAGGGAGAATAGGAAGAAAAGGGGGGAAAGGAGAAAATGGGGATAAAGGAGGAAAAAGGGGGAAAAGGGGAAAGGGTGGGGTAAAGGGTAAAAGGGGAAAAAGGGGAAAAAAGGAGAAAAGGGGGGAAAATAGGGAAAAAATTAGAAAATATGAGAAAAGGGAGAATCAGAAGAAAAGGGGGAAAGGAGAAATGGGGGGAAATGGGGATAAAGGGGGAAAGGGGAAAAGAAGGGGAAAAAGGGAAAACTGGGGAGAAACGGGAGAATAGGGAGAAAATGGGAAAAGTGGGGGAAAGGGGGAAAATGGGGAAAAAAGGGGAGAAAAAAGGGAAAAAGAGGGGAAAGGCAGAAAAGGGGGGAAAATGAGAAAAAAAAGGAGAAAAAGGAGACTAGGAAAAATAGGGGGAAAAGAAGAGAATGGGGGGAAATAGAGATAAAGGGGGGAAAAGGGGAAAGGGAGAAAAAGGGGGGAAATGGGGGAAAATGAGAAAAAAGGAGAAAAGGGAGAATAGGAAGGAAAGTGGGAAAAGGAGAAAATTGGGGGAAAATGGGGATAAAGGGGAAAAGGGAAAAAGGGGAAAAAAGGGGGGAAAATGAGAAAAAAGGAGAAAAGGGAGAATAGGAAGGAAAGTGGGAAAAGGAGAAAATTGGGGGAAAATGGGGATAAAGGGGAAAAGGGAAAATGGGGAAAAAAAAGTGGGGGAAAGGGGGGAAAGGGGGAAAATGGGGAAAAAAGGGGAAAGGCTGGGGGAAAGGGGAAATGGGGAAAAAAGGGGAGGAAAGGGGAAAAAGGGGGAAAAGGCTGAAAAGGGGGGAAAATAAGAAGAAAAGAAGAAAAGTGAGAATAGGAAGAAAAGGGAGAAAATGGGGATAAAGGTGGAAAAGGGAAAAGAAGGAAAAAAAGGGGAAACTGGGGAGAAAAGGGAGAATGGGGAAAAAATGGGAAAAGAGGGAAAATGGGGGGAAAGGGGAAAAAGGAGAATAGCAAGAAAAATGGCAAAGGGGAAAGGGGGGAAAGGAGAAAAAGGGGGGGAAAGGGGATAAGAGGAAAAGGGGGAAAATGAGAAATAAGAGAAAAAAAAGGGGGAAATGGGGATAAAGGGGAGAAAAGGAGCTAAAAGGGAAGGGGAAGGAGAGATAAAAGGAGAAAAAGTGTGAAAAATCGGGATAAAGAGGAGAAAAGGGAAGAAAAGGGGAAAAGGGAGAATGGCGGGAAAAAAGGAGAAGAGGAGATGAAAGGGGGGAAAAAGGAGAAAAAAGGAGAAAAAATGAGGGAAATGGGGAGAAAAGGAGAGAGTAACGAAGAAAATGGGTAAAGGGGGGAAAAAGGAGAAATAAAGGAGAAAAAGGGGGAAAACAGGATAAAGGGGGCAAAAGGGGAGAAAAGGGAAGAACAAGAAAAAAGGGAAGAGGGGGGAAACGGGAAAATGAGGAGAAAAAGGGGGAAAAGGGGGGAAAATGGGGAAAAAGAGGGAAAAGGTGGAAAAGCGGGAAAAATGAGAAAAAAAGGAGAAAAGGGAGAATAGGAAGAAAAGGGGGAAAAGGAGAAAATTGGGGGGGAAATGGGCATAAAGCAGAAAAGGGGAAATGGGGGAAAAGTGGGGGAGAGGAGAAATGGGGGAAAAGGGGGAAAAAGGGGGAAATGGGGAAAATGGGGAAAAAATAGGCGGGAAAAGGGGAGGAAAGGGGAAAATAGGGGTAAGTGGGGAGAATAGGGAGGAAAATGGGAAAAGTGGGGGAAAGGGGGAAAGGGGAAAGGGAGGGGGAAAAGGGGGAAAAAGGGGGAAATGGGGAAAATGGGGAAAAAATAGGCGGGAAAAGGGGAGGAAAGGGGAAAATAGGGGTAAGTGGGGAGAATAGGGAGGAAAATGGGAAAAGTGGGGGAAAAGGGGGAAAAGGGGAAAGGGTGGAGGGAAAGGGGAAATGGGGAAAAAGGGGGAAAGTGGAAAAAGAGGAAAAGGAGGAAAAAGGGGAAAAGGAGAAAAAAGGTGAAACTGGGCAGAAAAGGGAGAATAGGGAGAAAAAAGGGGAAAAGGGGGAAAATGGGGAACAAGAGGAAAATGGGGATAAAGGGGGGAAAAGGGGGAAATGGGGAAAAAGGGGAGAAAAGGGGAGAATAGCAAAGAAAATGGGAAAGGGTGAAAAGGGAAAAAGGGGAAAAAAGCAGAAAAAAGAAGAAAAAGGGGGGAAAACAAGATGAAGGGGGCAAAGGGGGAGAAAAGGGAACAAGAAGAAAAAAGGGAAGGGGGAAAATGGGAAAATGAGGAGAAAAAGGGTGAAAATGGGGAGAAAAGGGGAAAAAGGGGAAAATTGGGAAAAGAACGTGAAAGGGGGAAAAGGTGGGAGAAAAAGAGGGAAAAATTGTGGGGGAAAAGGTAGGGAAAAAGAGGGAAAAAACGGAGGGGAAAAAGGAAGAAAATGGGAAAAAGGAGGGTAAAATTGGTGGGAAAAATGGGGAAAAGTAGGGAAAATTAGGAAAAAATAGGGAAATTGGATTTCCAGCAAGGAGAGGCAACCACGGCATTCCCGGCACACCAGCTCGGAACATCCCAACTCCCAGGAGAAACTTTGGGATCACAACCAGCTGGAAAATCCCCCTCCGGAATTTCAGGCGGGATCCCAAGGCGGAGTGCGAGGAGCTCCCAAAAACCCATTCCATGCTTGTTTTTTGGGAATACCATCCCAAAAATATCCAGGATACCGGGAGGGAAAACATGGAGATGTCCCAAAGATCGGGATGGGATTCCGTTGGGAATGGGATTTGACCATCCCACAGCATCCAACGGATCCAACATGGAGCAGGGAGCAGCGGGAAGCAGCGGGAAGCAGCGGCGGGAAGCGCATCCCAAAAATGGGATGGATTTTTGAGGATTGGGAAGGCCTCCGGATGCCGAATCCCAATGGGACACGAATCCCAATGGATCCCAACAGGACAATTTTTGAGGACTGGGAAGGTCTCCAGATGCCAAATCCCAACGGGAAATGGATCCAAACGAGACAATTTTTGAGGATTGGGAAGACCTCTGGATGCCAAATTCCAACTGGATGAAATTTGAGGATCGGGAATTCCTCCGGATGCCAAATCCCAATGGATCCCAGCAAGACAATTTTTGAGGATTGGGAAGGCCTCCAGATGCCAAATCCCAATGGGAAGTGGATCCCAAAGACAGGAGGATTTTTGAGGATTGGGAAGGCCTCCAGATGCCAAATCCCAATGGAAGTGGATCCAAATGAGAAAATTTTTGAGGATTGGGAAGACCTCTGGATGCTGAATCCCAGTGGGAAGTGGATCCCAATGGACCTCAACAACGGGAGGATTTTTGAATATTTGGAAGACCACTGGATGCTGAATCCCAATGGGAAGAAGATCCCCAAAACGAGATGGTTTTTGAGGATTGGGAAGGCCTCCAGATGCCAAATCCCAGTGGGAAGCACATCCCAAAAACAGGACAATTTTTGAGGATTGGGAAGGTCTCCACATGCCAAATCCCAATGGGAAGTGGATCCCGATGGATTCCAACATTGGGATGATTTTTGAGGATTGGGAAAGCCTCCGGATGGTGAATCACAACAGGAAGCAGATCCCAACAACGGGACAAATTTGGAAGATTGGGAAGGCCTCCAGATGCCAAATGCCAATGGGAAATGGATCCAAACGAGACTATTTTTGAGGACTGGGAAGACCTCTGGATGCCGAATCCCAGTGGGAGATTTTTGAGGATTGGGAAGGTCTCCAGATGCCAAATCCCAATGGGAAGTGGATCCAAACGAGAGAATTTTTGAGGACTGGGAAGGCCTCTGGATGCCGAATCCCAGTGGGACGATTTTTGAGGATTGGGAAGGTCTCCAGATGCCAAATCCCAACGGGAAATGGATCCAAACGAGACAATTTTTGAGGACTGGGAAGACCTCTGGATGCCAAATCCCAACGGGATGATTTTTTGAGGATTGGGCAGACCCACATATGATGAATTCCAATGGGAAGTGCATCCCCAAAACAGGAAGATTTTTGAGGATTGGGAAGGCCTCTGGATGCTGAATCCCAGCTGGAAGAGGATCCCAACAGAGGGACGGTTTTTGAGGAGTAGGAAGGTCTCCAGGTGGCAAATCCCAAAAACAGGATGGATTTTGAGGATTTTGAGGATTGGGAAGGCCTCCGGATGCCGAATCCCAATGGGAAGCGGATCCTAATGGGAAAATTTTTGAGGATTGGGTAGACCCCCCCAGATTGTGAATTCTAGCAGGAAGTGGATCCCAACAATGGGAGGATTTTTGAGGATTGGGAGGATCTCTGGATGCTGAATCCCAGTGGGAAGAGGATCCCAAAACGGGAAGAGTTTTTGAGGATTGGGAATTCCTCTGGACGCCAAATCCCAGTGGGACAATTTTTGAGGATTGGGTAGACATCCATGTGGTGAATCCCAACAGGAATTGCATCCCAAAAACAGGACAGTTTTTGAGGATTGGGGAGGCCTCCAGCTGCCAAATCCCAACAGGAAGAGAATCCCAACAACGGGACAGTTTCTAAGGATTGGGAAGGCCTCTGGACGACGATTTCCAATGGGAAGAGCATTCCAAAAATGGGAAGATTTTTGAGGATTGGGAAGGCCTCCAAATGCCAAATCCCAACAGGAAGCCGATCCAAACGAGACAATTTTTGGGGTCTGGAAAGACCTCCGGAATCCCAATGGAAAGCAGATCCCAAAAACAGAACAATTTTTGAGGATTGGGAAGGTCTCCAGATGGTGAATCCCAACAGGAAGTGCATCCCAAAACCAGGATGATTTTTGAGGATTGGGAACGCCTATGGAGGGTGAATCCCAATGGGAAGGGCATCCCAAAAATGGGAAGATTTTTGAGGATTGGGAATTCCTCCAGATGCTGAATCCCAACAGGCAGCAGAATCTCAAAATGGGACAATTTTTGAGGATTGGGAAGGCCTTCAGATCCCAAATCCCAATGGGAAGTGCATCCCAACAACGGGATGATTTTTGAGGATTGGGAAGGCCTTCGGATCCCAAATCCCAGTGGGAAGAGAATCCCAACAACGGGATGATTTTTGAGGATTGGGAAAACCTCTGGATCCCAAATCCCAACGAGAAGCGGATCCCAACAACGGCACGATTTTTGAGGATCGGGAATTCCTCCGGACGCCGAATCCCAGCGGGAATTCCGGGCTTACCCTCATGCTGTGGCGCTTGAAGACGTTGTGCCGGCTGGGAGGCGGAGTGCGCCGGGAATTTGCCGGAGTCTGGTACTCGGCGGGACTGGCGAGGGTGGGAGAGCTGGCACAGAGCCCCTCCGGAACCTGGGAATTCGGGAATTGCGCGGGAGCGGCGGCGGGAGCGGCGCAGGAGCGAGAGAAGCCCGCGGGAAGGGGTTAGTGCGGACACACGGACGGAGCAGGAGCGCGGGAAGAGCGGGAATTGCATCAGGAGGCATCCCGGGATTGGGATCGGCCTCGTCCTAAAAGTGGCTCTGGGATACTTTGGGATATTTTGGGATATTTGGGGTATTTTGGGATATGTTGGAATATTTGGGGGTATTTTAGGATATTTTGGGATATTTTTGAATATCCTGGCCTCCAAAGAGTGGGAATTGTGCCACGAGCTGTCCCAGGATTGGGATTGGCCTCATCCTAAAAGTGGGCTTGGAATATTTTGGGCTATTTTGGTATATTTTGGGATATTTTGGAGTATTTTAGGATATTTTGGGATATTCTGGCCTCCAAAGAGTGGGAATTGTCCCAGGATCGGGATTGGCCTCATCCTAAAAGTGGGCTTGGGATATTCTGGGCTATTTCAGAATATCTTGGCATATTTTGGGATATGTTGGCATATTTTGGGATATTTCAGGATATTTTGGGACATTCTGGCCTCCAAAGAGCGGGAATTGCTCCGGAAGCTGTCCTGGGATTGGGATCAGCCTCACCCTAAAAGTGGACTTGGAATACTCTGGGATATTTTGGGATATGTTGGAATATTTTGGGATATTTTGGAATATTTTGGGGTATTTTGGGATATTCTGGCCTCTGAAGAACAGGAATTGTGCCCAGAGCCGTCCTGGGATCAGGATCGGCCTTGTCCTAAAAGTGAGCTTGGGATATTTTGGGATATTTGGGATATTTTGGAATATTTTGGGGTATTTTATGATATTTTGGGATATTTTTGAATATTCTGGCCTCCAAAGAGCGGGAATTGCATGAGGGGCCCTCCCGGATCAGGATTGACCTTGTCCTAAAAGTAGGCTTGGAATATTTTGGGATGTTTTGGGATATTCTGGAATATTTTGGAATATTTTGTAACATTTTGGGATATTCTGGCCTCCGAAGAGCGGGAATTGTGCTGGGAACCATCCCCGGATTGGGATCGGCCTCGTCCTAAAAGTGGGCTTGGAGTATTTTGGGATATTTTGAAATGTTTGGGGATATTTTGGGATCTTTTTGGAATATTCTGCCCTCAGAGCAGCAGAATTGTGCCGCTCAGGATATTTTGGGATATTTTGGGATATTTTGGGATATTCTGGTATAATCTGGCCTCTGAAGAGTGGGAATTGCGCCGGGAGCAATTCTGGAGCAGGATTGGCCCTGTCCTAAAAGTGGGCTTGGAATATTTTTGGATATTTTGGGATATCCTGGCCTCCAAAGAGTGGGAATTGTGCCAGGAGCCACCCCCGGATTGGGATTGGCCTCATCCTAAAAGTGGGCTTGGAACATACTGAGGTTTTTTTGGGATATTTTGGAATATTCTGGAATATTCTGGCCTCCGAAGAGCGGGAATTGCACCAGGAGCCATCCCCGGGATTGGGTTCATCCTAAAAGTGGGCTTGGGATATTATGGGACATTTTGGGACATTTGGAATAACTCCTGCATGGAAAACCCCTCCAGCCCTGGACAGCGGTGGGTGAATCCCCGGAATTCCTGGATGGATTCAAATCCACGTGGATTCTGGTGGGGGGACGCGGATCCGGGGTGGGATTGGATGGACTCCGAGGTCTCCAAGAGCTTTTCCAACCTCAACAATTCCGGGATTCCCTGACGGACACAACCCGGAGCCGGAAGCACCTCCGATCCCAAAATCCACAGGATTCCCGGGATCTCCCATCCTCACCCCCACCCGCCGGCGCCCAAATCCTGGAATTCCTCACCTGGAATTGCAGCTTGGGAGCCAGGAGGTTATTCTGGGATGGCGGCTTGTACATGGGCCTGCTGGGCTGCGGGAATGGGGAAAAAAAGGCGGGAATTCCTCCGGATCCCGTCCGGCAAATCCCAAATTTGCGCGCCGCCGAGGCCCCGCCCCTTCCCAACCTTGGGAGGCGGCTCCTGGAATGCCGTCGGCTCCAGGATTTTGGGAGGGCGGTGCCGGTTGTTCTTCTCCTGCTCCTTGGCCAGCTCCTTCTCCATCAGGTAAATGTCACTGCGGGGAGGGGACGCGGCGGTGACGATCCCGGGAATTCCCGCCTTGGAGACCCTTTGGAGGGTTTCATTTCCCCGCAAAGGCTCTGAAGCCAAACTTTTCCGTAAAAATTCCCTATTCCAAGCTTTTCCCAGCTTCCTCCTCCACATTCCCACCTCTCCATCCCACTCCAGAATTCCCAGCCTTGGAGGCCCTTTGGAGTGTTTTGATTCCCAGGAAAGGCTCTGAACCCCAACTTTTCCATAAAAACTCCCAGTCCCACACTTTTCCCAGATTTTTCTTCCAGATTCCCAGAAATCCATCTCTCCATGGATCCTCCAGAATTCCCAGCCTTGGAGACCCTTTGGAGCGTTTCGCTTCCTGGGAAAGGCTCTAAACCCAAATTTTTCCACAAAAACTGCCAACCTTTTCCAAGATTTTTCCCCCCAACATTCCCACCCCTTCCATGGTTCCTCCAGCATTCCAGGCTCACCTCAGGCTGCAGAACAGCTCCTGGAATTTGGGATTGGAGGAGCCTTGGAGACCCTCTGGAGACCCTTTCCCAGGAAGCGAAGCCCTTCCAATCCCATCCCCTTCCAAAGGGTCTCCAAGGCTCCTCCAAGCCCAAACTTTTCCATAAAATCTCCTGATCCGAAGTTTTTTCCAGCTTCTTCCTCCACATTCCCACCTCTCCATCCCACTCCAGAATTCCCAGCCTTGGAGGCCCTTTGGAGTGTTTTGATTCCCAGGAAAGGCTCTGAACCCCAACTTTTCCATAAAAACTCCCAGTCCCACACTTTTCCCAGATTTTTCTTCCAGATTCCCAGAAATCCATCTCTCCATGGATCCTCCAGAATTCCCTTTGGATTTGGAGTGTTTTGCCTCCTGGGAAAGGGTCTAAACCCAAACTTTTCCCTAAAAATCCCCGACCCCATCCTTTTCCAAGATTTTTTTCCCCCCAGTATTCCCACCCCTGCCATGGTTCCTCCAGCATTCCGGGCTCACCTCAGGCTGCAGACCAGCTCCTGGAATCTGGGCCTCTCCCCGGGATCGTAGTCCCAGCAGCGCGTCATGAGCGTGTAGAGCACGGGCGGGCACAGGTCGGGCTTGGGAAGCCGATCCCCCCTTTCCAGGACTCCGATCACGTCCTTGTTTTCCAGCCAGAAGAACGGCTGCTTCCCGTAGCTCAGGATCTCCCACATGCACACGGCTGCGGGAGCGACCCGGACAACCTCAGGCCACCGGAATTCCCGGGAATCCGCCCCTTCCCGGGTTTTTTTTTTTTTTTGGGATCTGGTAGCGCTTTGTGGTGGAATTCCTGATTCCAGAGGGGCTGGAGACCGGGATTTTTTGGAGTGGGGAGAGTTTAGCTCATCGCAAAACTTCCCTGAAATCCCTGGACGAGGAGGAGGAAGCACCTGGAATCTGGATGGGCGAATGGAAGCCCTTCCCTAGGATGGCTTCTCCCAGGGAAAAAATTGGGATAATCTTGAGTTGGGAAAAAAGTTGTGAAATTCCGGAGGGGGATTTGTCCTTGGGCGTGCCATGGGAATGGGATCAGTCCTGGGATTCTGCTCCATGACATGGGAAATGGAAAAATCCCAGGATCCCACCCCACACCACAGGAAGCGGATCAATCCCAGGATCCCATCCCACACCACGGGAATCAGGTGAATCCCAGGATCCCACTCCATGATGATGAACTCCGGGATCCCACTCTGAATCCCAAGATCCCATTCCATGCCATGGGAATCAGGTGAATCCCAGAATCCTGCACCATGCCATGGGAAGTGGATCAATCCTGGGATCCCACCCCATGATGATGAATTCTGGGATCCCATTCTCAATCCCAGGATCCCACTCCATGCCACGGGAAGTGGATCAATCCCAGGATCCTGCCCCATGATGATGAATTCCCGGATCCCGTTCTGAATCCCAGGATCCCGCTCCATGCCATGGGAACTGGATCAATCCCAGGATCCCACCCCATGATGATGAACTCCAGGATCCCGTTCTGAATCCCAGGATCCCATCCCACACCACGGGAATCAGGTGAATCCCAGGATCCCACTCCACACCATGGGAAGCAGATCAATCCCAGGATCCCATTCCATGATGAATTCTGGGATCCCATTCTGAATCCCAGGATCCTATTCCACACCACGGGAAGCAGATCAATCCTGGGATCCCACCCCACGATTGGGAATCCCAGGATCCCACTCCATGCCATGGGAAACAGATCAATCCTGGGATCCCGCTCCACGCCATGGGAAGAGGATCAATCCCATTCCATTCCATGGGAAGCAGATCAATCCCAGGATCCTATTCCACAATGCTGAATCCCAGGATCCCATTCTGAATCCCAGGATCCCGCTCCATGCCATGGGAAACAGATCAATCCTGGGATCCCACTCCATGCCATGGGAAGTGGATCAATCCCAGCATCCCACCCCATGATGATGAACTCCAGGATCCCGTTCTGAATCCCAGGATCCCATCCCACACCACGGGAATCAGGTGAATCCCGGGATCCCACTCCACATCTTGGGAATTAGGTGAATCCCGGGATCCCGCTCCACATCTTGGGAATTAGGTGAATCCCAGGATCCCATTCCATGATGAATTCTGGGATCCCATTCTGAATCCCAGGATCCCACACCACGGGAAGTGGCTCAATCCCGGGATCCCACCCCACGATGCTGAATCCCAGGATCCCCCTGTGAATCCCAGGATCCCCCTGTGAATCCCAGGATCCCGCTCCGCCCCGACCCCGAAGATCCCGGCACGCACCGAACATCCAGACGTCGCTGGCCGTGGTGAAGCGCCGGAAGTTGATGGATTCCGGCGACATCCACTTGATGGGCAGGCGGGTGACGGAAGCTGGAATGACCCCGGAATGATCCCGAGATCCGCCCCCTTTGCCCCCGCGCCACCCCGAGGGATCCGCGGGATCCCCGATCCCACGGGATCCCACCTTTGTAGTATTCCTCGTCCTCGATGTAGCGGGAGAGGCCGAAGTCTCCCAGCTTGACGCATTCCGGGGAGGCCACCAGGATGTTCCTGACGGCGATGTCCCTGCGGGGATGGGATATTGGGATAACGGGATTTGGGATTTGGGATAATGGGATTTGGGATTGGAATATGGGATAATGGGATTTGGGATTTGGGATACTGGGATTTGGGATAATGGAGAGGAGAGGCCACCAGGGTGTTCCTGACGGCGATGTCCCTGTGGGGACGGGAGACGGGATATCGGGATAACGGGATATCAGGATACGGGATTTGGGATATGGGATAGGGGATAGGGGATTTGGGATACGGGATACTGGGATTTGGGATATGGGATATGGGATAATGGAGAGGCGAGGCCACCAGGATGTTCCTGACGGCGATGTCCCTGAGGGGATGGGAGACGGGATATCGGGATAACAGGATTTGGGATTGGAATATGGGATAATGGGATTTGGGATATGGGATATGGGATAATGGAGAGGAGAGGCCACCAGGGTGTTCCTGACGGCAATGTCCCCGTGGGGACGGGAGACGGGATAACGGGATATCAGGATACGGGATTTGGGATAGGGGATAGGGGATAGGGGATTTGGGATACGGGATACTGGGATTTGGGATATGGGATATGGGATAAGGGAGAGGCGAGGCCACCAGGATGTTCCTGACGGCGATGTCCCTGAGGGGATGGGAGACGGGATATCGGGATAACAGGATTTGGGATTGGAATATGGGATAATCGGATTTGGGATATGGGATTTGGGATATTGGGATAATGGGATTTGGGATGTGGGATATGGGATATGGGATAATGGAGAGGAGAGGCCACCAGGATGTTCCTGACGGCGATGTCCCTGCAGGGACGGGAATCCACAGGGTGGGAGATGAGGGGATATCAGGATAACGGGATTTGGGATTTGAGATATGGGATATCGGGATAATGGAATAATGGGATAGGATCCATGGGACGGGATGGGATAATGGAACAGGATGGGATTTGGGATGTGGGATTTGGGATTTGGGATGTGGGATTTGGGATATGGGATGTGATAATAGGATGGGATAAAGGGATGGGATGGAGGGAAGGGATGGAGATGGGGGTGGGATTGATGGAATGGGATAGTGGGTTGGAATGGGATGGGATTGGGATTGGGATTGGGATGGAGAGAAGGGATGGAGATGGGATGGAATGGGATGGGATAATGGGACGAGGTGGGATAATGGGATGGGGTGGGATGGGATAGGATGGGATTTGGAATATTTGACTTGGGATATGGGACTTGGGATATGGGACTTGGGGGATGGGATGGGATGTGATAGTAGGATGGGATGATGGGATAATGGGATGGGATGGGATCCATGGGATGGCATGGATGCGTGTGGGATGGAGAAGAAGAACCCTCACCCATCCAACCCAGCTCCAACGACTCCACCCCCCGCCCCATCCCTGCAGCCACTCCCATCTCCCACCACCCCCACACCCCTCCACGACCCCAGCTCCCCCCCCGGCCCATCCCGGAATTCCAGGGGGCTCCGGCCCCATCCCGAATCCCGCCCCCTCACCTGTGGACGCAGTTGATGGCCTCCAGGTAGGCCAGGGCCTTGCTGACCTGCAGCGCGTACAGCACCAGGGTGGGCACGGCCAGGACCAGCCGGTTCTGCTCCAGGTACTGGCCCAGCTGCAAACGGCACGTTCCCGCCGGGATCAGCTGCGGGAACGCCGGGAATGGGGTGGGGAACGGGGCGGGGAAGGGGGTCGCACCTCTCCGTAGGGATAAAGCTCCATGATGATCCAGGTGGGCTCCTCCTCGGCGATGCCGATGAGCTTCACGATGTGGGGGTGGTCCAGCTTCTTCATCAGCACTGCGGGGATGGTGGAATGCCCGCCTTGGCATGTAGGATCCCCCCCACCCCCCCCGCATTCCGGGGAATCCCGACCCCTGGAGGCGGGAGCAGCAGGAATTGTCCGGGATTTCCCAAAGGGGTTGGAGGTCCTGAGATTTTTAGGGATCGACATCCTTGGCCAGGGATTCCAGCATCCCAAAAAAGCCCTGGCAGGAACCTCAAGATCCTCCCAAAAAACCCAAAAGGAGCCTCAGGATCCCATAAAACCTCATCAGAACCATCAAGATCCCAAAAAACCTCAGCAGAACCTTCAACATCCCAGAAAACCTCAGCAGGACCCTTGGAATCCCAAAAAAGTCCACCAGCACCCCTGGGATCCCCAAAAAATGCCATCAGGACCCTAAGGATCCCAAAAAAACCCCATCGGGACCTTCGGAATCCCAAAAAAATCCAAAAGGCGCCTCAGGTTCCCAAAAAACCCCAGCAGGAGCATCAAGATCCCAAAAAAACCCAAAAGGCGCCTCAGGATCCCAAAAAACCTCAGCAGAACCTTCAACATCCCAGAAAACCTCAGCAGGACCCTTGGAATCCCAAAAAAGTCCACCAGCACCCCTGGGATCCCAAAAAACTGCCCTCAGGACCCTAAGGATCCCAAAAAATCCCGGCAGAAACCTCAAGATCCCCAAAAACCACAAAAGGAGCCTCAAGATCCCCAAAAAACCCCAGCAGGAACCTCAAGATCCCTAAAAAACCCGAACGGAGCCTCAGGATCCCAAAAAACCCTGGCAGGAACCTCAAGATCCAAAAAAAAACCCAAACGGAGCCTCAGGATCCCAAAAAACCCCAGCAGGAACCTCAAGATCCCTAAAAAACCCGAACGGAGCCTCAGGATCCCAAAAAACCCTGGCAGGAGCCTCAAGATCCCAAAAAAACCCAAAAGGAGCCTCAAGATCCCCAAAAAACCCCAGCAGGAACCTCAAGATCCCAAAAAACCCCAAAAGAACCCCTAAGGATCCCAAAAAATCCCGGCAGAAACCTCAAGATCCCAAAAAAACCCCAAAGGAGCCTCAAGATCCTCAAAAAACACCAGCAGGAGCCTCAAGATCCCTAAAAAACCCAAATGGAGCCTCAGGATCCCAAAAAACCCTGGCAGGAGCCTCAAGATCCCAAAAAACCCCACGAGGAGCCCGGGGATACCGGCTTCGCTCAGGAATTTCTCCCGGTTTTCCGGGCTGCAGTCCTTCTTGCAGGTCTTCACGGCCACGTTGATGCGCTCCCCGTTCTGCCCGGAGAAGGGAAAAGCGGGAATGGGGCATCCCGGATTTGGGATGCCCGGATCTGGGATGAGGGGGGTGGAGAAGGGCAGGGCGGGGGGGTCTCACCGGCGTGGTGTAGATTCCCTCGTAGACCTCTCCGAAGAACCCTTCGCCGAGGATCCGGCCCAGCGTGACGTCGTCCCGGGAGATTCCGAAGTGCTGGACTTGACGGGGGACGGGAAGGGGGAGGAGATTCCGTGATCCCGGGTGGTTCCGCGGGAAGATCCACCCGGAATAACCGGGAGATGCCCGTGGCTACCGAGCCTCCCCGCCAGTGAGGATCCCATGGATCCTGCCCTCTCTGTCCATGAGGATCCATGGATCCTCCCATCTCCATCCATGAAGATCCATTAAGATCTGTGAGGATCCATGGATCCAGACCTCTCCAAAATTCCCAGATGGATCCATGGATCCAACCACGACAATCCATGGATCCTGCTCTCTCTGTCCAGGAGGATCCATGAGGATCCCTGAGGATCCATGGATCCTCCCATCTCCATCCATGAGGATCCATGAGGATCTGTGAGGATCAGTGGATCCCACTATCTCCAACCTTTCCACAGGATCCGTGGATCCTGCTCTCTCCATCCATGAGGATCCATGGATCCTGCCCTCTCCAAAATTCCCAGATGGATCCATGGATCCTTCCATCTCCATCCATGAGGATCCATGGATCCTGCTCTTTCCAACGTTCCCACAATGACCCATGGATCCTGCCCTCTCCATCCATGATTTTCCATGGAACCTGCCATCTCCAAAATTCCCACAGGGATCCATGGATCCTGCTCTCCCCATCCATGAGGATCCATGGATCCTTCTATCGCCGTCATTCCCACAAGGATCCATGGATCCTGCCCTCTCCAAAATTCCCAGATGGATCCATGGATCCTCCCATCTCCAACCACGACGATCCATGGATCCTCCCATCTCCATCCATGAGGATCCCTGGGTATCCGTGAGGATCCGTGGATCCTGCTCTCTCCAACATTCCCACAATGATCCATGGATCCTGCCCTCTCCATCCATGATTTTCCATGGATCCTTCCCTCTCCATCCATGACTTTCCATGGATCCTGCCCCACGCCTCATCCCAGCTCCTCCAGGACCTTCTCGGAGCTTTGGTGAGGCTGGGACGGGAATTTGGGATGGGCAAGGAGGATCTGGGACACCTCAGCTGGAGAATTCCCACGGGAAGCACCTACTTCCGGATCTCGGCCTTGAGGATTCATCCAGGATTTCCGCGTAAATTTCGGAATCTGGAGAAAAACGGGATGTGGGAACAGGATCAGGAGGCTCGGTGGGCGCGGGAGATCTTCCAGCGCCTCCAGAGGGTCTGGCGCTCCTCCAGGAAGCTTGGATGCATCCCAGCCCTCTGGAGAAGAGCTGGGGGTGTCCAGCATTCCCGAATCCCGCATGGAATGTGTCCCAAATCCCTGCCCGCGTCCCCGGGATGGTGGGAAGAGGGACGAGGCCGAACTCACCGCCGCTGACGCTGTGGGAAAGCGTGGAATGCCTCTCCCCGAGATTCCTGAGGGTGGGAAGAGGGTCAGGGAGCGGGATGGGGGACAGGAAATGCCGGGAAAAGGGTCGGGATCACTCACGGGGCCGGGATCTGCGGGAGGCTGATCCTCTTCTCGCGATCTGCAGGGAGGACAGGGAATGGTCCCATCCCATCCCAATCCCATTCCCGTTCCCATCTCACTCTCACTCTCATTCCCATCCCATCCCATCCCATCCCATGGATCCCATTATCCCATGCGCCCATCCTATTGATCTCATCCTATTGATCCCATCCCATCCCATCCCAACCCCTCCCCGCCCACCCCCCCCCCTCCCC
>NW_024367206.1:112355-148389 GCF_014805655.1 Passer montanus | reverse complement strand
CATTATCCCATCCCATCCCATCCCATTATCCCATCCCATCCCATCCCATCCCATCCCATCCCATCCCATCCCACGGATCCCCCTATCCCACAATCCCATTATCCCAGCCGGCCGGCGGCGTTCCCACCTTTCCCGGGGAAGGCGATCAGCGAGGCCTCGGAGCCGCCCTGCAGCCGGCAGTATCCGTCGATGAGGTCGGCCATGTTCTCCGCCTCGGCCAGCGACGGCGTCTTGATGGCCAGCGACTTGGGAATGCCGGGATGCGGGGTGGGATCGGGGCACCCCCTTCTGCCCGCTCCGCCCGCCATCCCAAAACCCCCCTTCCCAGAATTCCCACACAGCCGGGACAACGCCAAAGCGGGAAAAGGTGGGAACGCGGATGTGGGATATGGGATATGGGATGTGGGATATGGGATAGGGGATATGGGATATGGGATATGGGATAGGGGATATGGGATATGGGATATGGGATAGGGGATATGGGATATGGGATATGGGATAGGGGATATGGGATATGGGATATGGGATAGGGGATATGGGATATGGGATATGGGATAGGGGATATGGGATATGGGATATGGGATAGGGGATATGGGATATGGGATATGGGATAGGGGATATGGGATATGGGATATGGGATAGGGGATATGGGATATGGGATATGGGATAGGGGATATGGGATATGGGATATGGGATAGGGGATATGGGATATGGGATATGGGATATGAGATATGGGATAGGGAATATGGGATATGGGATAGGGCATATGGGATATAGGGTACACAATATGGGATATGGGACATGGCATTCCCAGGAATTCTCTCCCAGCTCCTCACCTGGGGCGTCCCGCTGAGCCCCAGCTGCAGCAGAGCCTGGCCGTCCTCCGCTGCGGAGCACCGGATGGATTTGATATCCCGGAATTCCGCCAGGCAGGTGGGCTGGGAAGGGGGAATCCATCGGGAATTCCATCCGTGGTAGGCTTCACCACCAACCCCGAAGCGGGAGTTCCCAGTTCCCGGCCCGCAATTCCCACCTTGGTGTCCTTGCTGGTCACCTGGCGGATGCCCTTGGGGCCGATGACCAGGTCCACGGTGATGTTCCATCCTTGCTGGGGGCAGCAGGAGCAGCCGGGGATTTGGGATGAGGGCCATGCCAAGGGTCAGGTCCCATCCCATCCCATCGCCATAAAATCCCAACGTCATCCTCATCCCATCTCCACCTTGCTCCGCTCCATTATGTCGCCGTCCCCCATGTCCGTTCCAAGTGCATCCCATCCCATCCCATCTTGTATCCCATCCCATCCCATGCCATCCCCTCCCATCCCATTCCCACCTAACTCCACCCCACCTCATCCCATATCCCCTATCCTGTATCCCATACCCTGTATTCCATATCCCATGTTGCATATCCCATGTCCCGTATCCCACATCCCTTATCCCCTCTCCCCTATCCCCTACCCCATATCCCATATCCTGTATCCTGCATCCTGAATCCCGTATTCCATATTCCCTGTCCTGTACCTCCTATCCCATATCCCCCCTCCCCTATCCCATATCCCCTGTCCCACATCTCCTATCCCATATCCCCTATCCCATATCCCCCTCCCCCATCCCATATCCCATATCCCCTGTCCCATATCCCATACCCCATATCCCATACCCTGTATCCCCCATCTTGATCCCATCCCATCCCATCCCATCCCATCCCATCCCATCCCATCCCATCCCATCCCATCCCATCCCATCCCATTCCCACCTAACTCCACCCCACCTCATCCCATATCCCCTATCCTGTATCCCATACCCTGTATTCCATATCCCATGTTGCATATCCCATGTCCCGTATCCCACATCCCTTATCCCCTCTCCCATATCCCCTATCCCATATCCCATATCCTGTATCCTGCATCCTGAATCCCATATTCCATATTCCCTATCCTGTATCTCCTATCCCATATACCCTATCCCCTATCCCATATCCCCCCTCCCACATCCCCTATCCCATATCCCATATCCCCTGTCCCATATCCCCTATCCCATATCCCATACCCTGTATCCCCCATCTTGAATCCCATATCCTATATCCCGTATCCCACATCCCATATTCTGTATCCCCTATCCCCCATCCCAAATCCCGTATCCTGTACCCCATATCCCATATCCTGTATCCCAAATCCCATACCCCACATCCCATATCCTGTATCCCATATTCCCTATCCCCTGTCCCCTATCCCAAATCCCATACCCCATATCCTGTATCCCCTATCTTGAATCCCGTATCCCATATCCTGAATCCTATATCCCCTATCCCCTCCTCTGTATGCCCCATCCTGAATCTTACATTCCATATCCCACATCCCCCATCCCATATCCCCTATCCCAACTCCCGTATCCCCTATCCCATATCCCATACCCTGTATCCCCCATCTTGAATCCCATATCCCGTATCCCCTATCCCCTATCCCATATCCCATATCCCGTATCCCCTATCCCCTATCCCATATCCCATATCCTGTATCCCCTATCTTGAATCCCGTATCCCATATCCTGAATCCTATATCCCCTATCCCCTATCCCATATCCCATATCCCATATCCCCTGTCCCAAACCTCTATTGCATGTCCTGTATCCCCATCTTGAATCCCATATCCCGTATCCCACATCCCATATCTCATATCTCCAACCCCCCATCCCAAATCCCATATCCCATATCCTGTATCCCAAATCCCATATCCCATATCCCGTATCCCCTATCCCCCATCCCAAATCCCGTATCCCCCATTCCCATATCTCCTCTCCCATAACCCACATCCCATATCCCCTATCCCCCATCTGTAATCCCATATCCCATATCCCGTCACCACATCCCACATCCCATATCCCCTATCCCCCATCCCAAATCCCGTGTCCCCCATTCCCGTATCTCCTCTCCCATAACCCACATCCCATACCCTGCACCCCGACCCCGAATCCCGTATCCCCGAATCCCGCGTCCCGTCTCCCTGGTCGCGGTGACGCACAGCGAGCTGGCAGCGGAAGCTCTCCTGGTCGATGGGGGCGAAGGAGGCCAGGGTGTGCAGGAATTTCAGGATGCACTCCTCCTCCCGCAGCAGCGCGTACTGCTGGAACGTCTGCTGGATCATCTTCCGCAGCTGCCGCGGCTGCCGGGACAGCGCCGGCGTCGGGACACGGGAACGCCGGGATCGGGGTGGTGTGGAGTATGGGAACGCCGGGATCGGGGTGGTGTGGGGTACGGGAATGCCGGGATCGGGGTGGTGTGGGGTACGGGAACACCGGGATCGGGGTGGTGTGGGGTACGGGAACACCGGGATCGGGGTGGTGTGGGGTACGGGATCGCTGGGATCAGGGCCGCATGGGGTACAGGAACACCGGGATGGGGGTGGTATTGGATATAGGAACAGGGCATTGGATATGGAAACATCGGGATTGGGGTGGCGTGGGGTATGGGAATGCTGGGATCGGGGTGGTGTGGGGTACGGGAACGCCAGGATCGGGGTGGTGTGGGGTATGGGAATGCCGGGATCGGGGTGGTGTGGGGTACGGGAATGCCGGGATCGGGGCGGCATCGGGTTCGGGAATGCCGGGATTGGGGTGGAATTGGGTACGGGAATGCTGGGATTGGGGTGGTGTGGGGTACAGGAACACCAGGATCAGGGCGGCATCAGGCACGGGAATGCCGGGATCAGGATGGCATGGGGTACAGGAACAGTAGGATTGGGGCGGCATCAGGTATGGTAACACCGGGATCAGGGCGGGGTGGCGTATGGGAACACCGGGATCAGGTCGGCATTGGGTATGGGAACAGGGCATTGGATATGGGAACAGTGGGATGGATGAGGCATCAGGTATGGGAACGGGGCATTGGATATGGGAACCGTGGGATGGACGTGGTGTTGGATACGGGAAGAGTGGGATGGAGGCGGTGTTAGATATGGGAACGCTGGGATGGACACAGTGTTGGATATGGGAACAGCGGGAAGGACACGGTGTAGGATATGGGAACACCGGGATGGACGCGGTGTTGGATATGGGAACGCTGGGATGGACACAGTGTTGGATATGGGAACAGCGGGAAGGACACGGTGTTGTATATGGGAACGCTGGGATGGACACAGTGTTGGATATGGGAACAGCGGGATGGAGGCGGTGTTGGATATGGGAACACTGGGATGGGGACAGTATTGGATACAGGAACAGGGTGTTGGATATGGGAACACCGGGATGGGAGTGGACACGTGGGGTGGGCATAGGGACACAGGGACAGACAGGGAAACACAGGGACACGGGCACACAGACACACGGACACGCACGGACACACAGACACACAGGGACACATGGACACACAGGGACACACAGGGACACACGACACACACGGGGACACGGACACACAGGGACACGGACACACACAGGCACACACGGACACACGACACAGGGACACACAGGGACACACGGACACACACAGGCACACACGGACACACGACACAGGGACACACAGGGACACATGGACACACACAGGCATACATGGACACACGACACACACAGGGACACACAGGGACACACGGACACACACAGGGACACGGACACACAGGGACACACGGACACACAGACCATGGACACACAGGGACACAAAGACCACGGACACACACGGACACACGGACACACACGGGCACACACGGACATAGGGACACACAGGGACACAGGGACATACAGACCACGGACACACAGACACATGGAAACATGGACACGTGGGCACACACAGGGGTGGTCACACGTGCCCCCAGGTGCCACACCTGTGCCACCCCCAGGTGTCCCTCACCTTCAGGTTCTCCTGCATCTGGCTGGGGAAGAACAGGTCCAGCCCCACCTCCTTCCTGCAAGGAGCAGAGAATCCCGGGAATGTCAGCGGGAATTCCCACCCCAGGCAGGAGGGGACGGGGGCTGAGGGTGACCGGGAATTCCGGAGAAAGGATGGCTCCGGTCTTCCTCTTCAGGGATGAGGAGGATGAGGAGATGAGGGAGGATGAGGAGGAAGAGGAGGAAGAGGAGCTCTGGGTGAACATGGAGATGTGGGAAGATGAGGAGGATGAGGAGGATGAGGGAGGATGAGGAGGATGAGGAGGAAGATGAGGGAGGATGAGGAGCTACAGGAGGATGAGGAGATACTGGAGAACATGGAGATGTGGGAAGATGAGGAGGATGAGGAGATGAGGGAGGATGAGGATGATGAGGAGGAAGATGAGGGAGGATGAGGAGCTACAGGAGGATGAGGAGATATGGGAGAACATGGAGATGTGGGAAGATGAAGAGGATGAAGAGCCATGGGAGGATGAGGAGCTGCAGGAGGATGAGGAAGATGAGGAGGATGAAGATGAGGAGGATGAGGAAGATGAGGAGTTGTAGAAGGATGATGAAGATAAGGAGGATGAGGAAGGTGAGGAGGATGAGGAGCTGCAGGAGGATGAGGAAGATAAGGAGGATGATGAAGATGAGGAGGATGAAGAGCTGCAGGAGGATGATGAAATGAGGAGGATGATGAAGATTATGAAGATGAGGAGGATGAGGATGATGATGAGGATGAGGAAGGCCCTCAGCATGCCCCCAGCCCCCGGGGCTGCACTCACTCCAGCAACTCGAAGTTGGATTTCTTGTCCAGCGCGTTCTGGGGCATGTCCTTGTAGAACCTCCTGCGGGACAGGGACAGGGACACCAGCTTGTCACACGCCACCACGGCACCATGGCCCCGCGTCCCTCATGTCCCCATGTCCCCACATCCCACATATCCCTCATCCCTCCATGTCCCCATGTCCCCTATGTCCCCATGTCCCTCCATGTCACCGTGGCCCTGTGCCCCTCCATGTCCCCCATGTCCCTCCATGTCACCATGGCCCTGTGCCCCTCCATGTCCCCCATGTCCCTCCACATCCCTCCATGTCCCCCTGTCCCCCATGTCCCCATATCCCTCCATGTCCCCATGTCCTTCCATGTCCTCACATCCCCCATGTCTCTCCATGTTCCTCATGTCCCCATGTCCCTCCACGTCCCCCATATCCCTCCATGTCCCCCTTGTCTCCATATTCCCCATCCCTCCATGTCCCCGTGTCCCTCCATGTCCCACCATGCCCCTCCATGTCCCCATGTCCCCACATCCCCCACGTCCCAATGCCCCTCCAAGTCCCTCCATGTCCCCCATGTCCCCATGAGCCCCATGACCCCATGTCCCCATGTCCCTCCATGTCCCCATGCCCCTCCATATCCCTCCATGTCCCTCCACATCCCTCCATGTCCCCCTGTCCCCCATGTCCCCATATCCCTCCATGTCCCCATGTCCTTCCATGTCCTCACATCCCCCATGTCCCTCCGTGTCCCCATGCCCCTCCATGTCCCTCCATGTTCCCCAAGTCCCTCCATGTCCCCCATGTCCCCCAGGTCCTCCTGCCACCTCCAAAAGATCTGGAACTTCCCTCCCCATTCCCACAAGGACAGAAGGACACAGGTTTACGGGGAGACATGGGGACAGGGGACACAGGGACACATGGACACAGGGACACAAGGACAGAAGGACACAGGTTTACGGGGAGACATGGGGACATGGGGAACAGGGGGACATGAGGAACAAGGGGACAAGGGACACAGGGACAGAAGACACAGGGACACAAGGACAGAAGGACACAGGTTCTCAGGGAGACGTGGGGACATGGGGAACAGGGGGACATGAGGAACAAGGGGACAAGGGACACAGGGACAGGGGACACAGGGACAGAAGGACACATGTTCACAAGGAGACTTGGGGACAAGGGACACAGGGACAGGGGACACAGAGGACACAAAGACACAGGGACAGTGGGACGCATGGGGACAAAGGGACACATGGGGACAAAGGGGACACCAGGGGACAGCCATACCTGCGCTCGAGGCAGCCCAGCTGCAGCGCCACGGACACAAGGGACACGGGGACAAAATGACACAAAGACACAAGGGGCAGGGGACACCGGGACACCAGGGGACAGTAGGGGACAGCAGGGACAGAAGGACAGAAGGACACAGGTTCTCAGGGAGACGTGGGGACATGGGGAACAGGGGGACATGAGGAACAAGGGGACAAGGGACACAGGGACAGGGGACACAGGGACAGAAGGACACATGTTCACAAGGAGACTTGGGGACAAGGGACACAGGGACAGGGGACACAGAGGACACAAAGACACAGGGACAGTGGGACGCATGGGGACAAAGGGACACATGGGGACAAAGGGGACACCAGGGGACACAGGGGACAGCCGTACCTGCGCTCGAGGCAGCCCAGTTGCAGCGCCACGGACACAAGGGACACAGGGACAAAATGACACAAAGACACAAGGGCCAGGGGACACCGGGACACCAGGGGACACAGGGGACAGCCGTACCTGCGCTCGAGGCAGCCCAGTTGCAGCGCCACGGACACAAGGGACACAGGGACAAAATGACACAAAGACACAAGGGCCAGGGGACACCAGGGGACAGTAGGGGACAGCAGGGGACACAGGGGACAGGAGGGGACACAGGGGACAGCCGTACCTGAGCTCGAGGCAGCCCAGCTGCAGCGCCATGCCCTCGCTGACCTTGCTGGCGTAGCTCTGCATGTACTCGCTGCGGAGCTGGGGGACAGCGCGTCACCGCGGGGACACCATGGGGACAGCGGGGACAGCGGGGACACCCAGGGACACCCAGGGACGGCGCGTCACCACGGGGACAGTGGGGACACCCAGGACACCCAGGGACAGTGTGTCACCGTGGGGACAGCGGGGACAGCGGGGACACCCAGGGACAGTGTGTCACCGTGGGGACAGCGGGGACAGCGGGGACACCCAGGGACACCCAGGGACACCCAGGGACAGCGCATCACCACAGGGACAGTGGGGACACCCAGGACACCCAGGGACAGCGCGTCACCGCGGGGACAGTGGGGGACAGCGGGGACACCCAGGGACAGCGCATCACCGCGGGGACAGTGGGGACACCCAGGACACCCAGGGACAGTGTGTCACCGTGGGGACAGCAGGGACAGCGGGGACACCGGGGGACACCCAGGGACAGTGCATCACCGTGGGGACACCATGGGCGACAATGGGGACAGCGGGGACACCCGAGGACAGCCAGGGACAGTGCGTCACCGCAGGGACAGCGGGGACACCCGGGGACAGCGGGGACAATGGGGACACCCAGGAACAGCGCGTCACCACGGGGACAACAGGGACAACGGGGGACAACAGGGACAGTGGGGACACCCAGGGACACCCAGGGACAGCATGTCACTGCGGGGACAGCGGGGACAATGGGGACACCCAGGGACAGGGAGTCACCGCGGGAACAGTGGGGACAGCAGGGACACCCGGGGACAGCGGGGACATGGTGGGGACACTGGGGACAGCAGGGGACATCCAAGGACAGCGTGTCACCGCTGGAACAGCGGGGGGACAATGAGGACACCTGGGGACAGCAGGGACACCCACAACACCCAGGGACAGCGCAGGGGACAATGGGGACACCCGGGGACAGCGCGTCACCGCGGGGACACCGGGGACAGCAGGGACACCCGGGGACAGCGGGGGCAGGGTGTCACCACGGGGACACCAGAGACAGCAGGGGGCAGCAGGGGATGGTGACAGGGAATGGTGACAGGGCACAGTGGCAGGGGACAGTGACAGGGACGGTCACAGGGGATGGTGGCACTGCCCAACCTGCCCCCCATCCCTGGATGTCCCTGGATGTCCCTGGGCATCCCTGGATGTCCCTGGATATCCCTGGACATCCCCAAATGTCCTTGGATGTCCCTGCATGTCCCCACTGCCCATTCCCAGCAGCGGGATGGCGCCACCACCGCCACCCCAAGGTGACAAATCCTTGGAACCTTGGGAATTCCGGGAATTCCGGGAATTTGGGGGGTCCAGACCTGCTGGTAGAAGTAGAGCAGCGTGGTCCTGTCCTCCTGGAAACTCTCCATGAAATCCTCCGGCAGGTAGCGGATCTGCAGGTCGTACCTGGAGACACCCAGCGAACAGCCACGGGTTTGCCAGATTTTTAAGGCAATTAACCTCATTAACATAAACACGCCCTCGTATCCAAATAAGCCAAAATCATCTTCTGTCAAAATGCCATTTTCCATTAATACATAACCAATAATTGACCAACCCTCTGAAGTTTCCATTTTGAAGACATGTATCTAGAAATTATCTCTACTGTCTATAAGGATATGTTTATGGTAATGAGGTTAATTGCCTCAAATTTTTAAGGCAATTAGCCTCATTACCATAAACATGCCCTCATAGCCAAAAAGCCAAATGCATCTTCTGTCAAAATGCCATTTTCCATTGATACGTACCCAATAATCAACCAACTCTCTGAATTTTCCATTTTGAAGACAAGTATCTGGAAATTAGCTCTACTGCCCCATTTTTAAAAAATTTTTTAAGGCAATTAGCCTCATTACCATAAACACGCCCTCGTAGCCAAATAAGCCAAAATCATCTCCTGTCAAAATGCCATTTTCCATTAATACATAACCAATAATCAACCAGCTCTCTGAAGTTTCCATTTTGAAGACATGTATCTAGAAATTATCTCTTCTGCCGCATTTTTAAAAAATTTTTAAGGCAATTAACCTCATTACTATCAACACGCCCTTCTAATCAAAATGCCAAATGCATCTTTGGTCAAAATGCCATTTTCCATTGATAAGTAACCAATAATCAACCAACTCTCTGAAGTTTCCATTTTTAAGACAAGTATCGGAAAATTATCTCCACAATCCCAATTTTTAAGGCAATTGACCTCACTACTGTAAATACACTCCTATAGCCAAAAAGCCAAATGCATCTTCTGTCAAAATGCCATTTTCCATTGATACGTAATCAATAATAAACCAACTCTCTGAAGTTTCCATTTTGAAGACAAGTATCTGGAAATTATCTCTACTTTCCCACTTTTTTCCAAATTTTTAAGACAATTGACCTTATTACCATAAACACACCCATATAGACAGTGGAGATAATTTCCTTATAGCCAAATAAGCCAAATGCATCTTCTGTCAAAATGCCATTTTCCATTGATACGTAACCAATAATCGACCAGCTCTCTGAACTTTTCATTTTGAAGACAAGTATCTGGAAATTATCTCAATTGTCTATAAGGGCGTGTTTATGGTAATGAGGTTAATTGCCTCAAATTTTTTAAGACAATTAACCTCATTACCATAAACACGCCCTTCTAATCAAAATGCCAAATGCATCTTTGGTCAAAATGCCATTTTCCATTGATAAGTAACCAATAATCAACCAACTCTCTGAAGTTTCCATTTTGAAGACAAGTATCTGGAAATTATCTCAATTGTCTATAAGGGCGTGTTTATGGTAATGAGGCTAATTGCCTCAAATTTTTAAGGCAATTAATCTTATTACTATAAACACGCCCTTATAGACAATTGAGATAATTTCCAGATACTTGTCTTCAAAATGGAAACTTCAGAGAGTTGGTTGATTATTGGGTACGTATCAATGGAAAATGGCATTTTGACCAAAGATGCATTTGGCTTTTTGGCTATGAGGGCATGTTTATGGTAATGAGGCTAATTGCCTCAAATTTTTAAGGCAATTAATCTTATTACTATAAACACGCCCTTATAGACAATTGAGATAATTTCCAGATACTTGTCTTCAAAATGGAAACTTCAGAGAGTTGGTTGATTATTGGGTACGTATCAATGGAAAATGGCATTTTGACCAAAGATGCATTTGGCTTTTTGGCTATGAGGGCATGTTTATGGTAATGAGGCTAATTGCCTCAAATTTTTAAGGCAATTAATCTTATTACTATAAACACGCCCTTATAGACAATTGAGATAATTTCCAGATACTTGTCTTCAAAATGGAAACTTCAGAGAGTTGGTTGATTATTGGGTACGTATCAATGGAAAATGGCATTTTGACCAAAGATGCATTTGGCTTTTTGGCTATGAGGGCATGTTTATGGTAATGAGGCTAATTGCCTCAAATTTTTAAGGCAATTAATCTTATTACTATAAACACGCCCTTATAGACAATTGAGATAATTTCCAGATACTTGTCTTCAAAATGGAAACTTCAGAGAGTTGGTTGATTATTGGGTACGTATCAATGGAAAATGGCATTTTGACCAAAGATGCATTTGGCTTTTTGGCTATGAGGGCATGTTTATGGTAATGAGGCTAATTGCCTCAAATTTTTAAGGCAATTAATCTTATTACTATAAACACGCCCTTATAGACAATTGAGATAATTTCCAGATACTTGTCTTCAAAATGGAAACTTCAGAGAGTTGGTTGATTATTGGGTACGTATCAATGGAAAATGGCATTTTGACCAAAGATGCATTTGGCTTTTTGGCTATGAGGGCATGTTTATGGTAATGAGGCTAATTGCCTCAAATTTTTAAGGCAATTAATCTTATTACTATAAACACGCCCTTATAGACAATTGAGATAATTTCCAGATACTTGTCTTCAAAATGGAAACTTCAGAGAGTTGGTTGATTATTGGGTACGTATCAATGGAAAATGGCATTTTGACCAAAGATGCATTTGGCTTTTTGGCTATGAGGGCATGTTTATGGTAATGAGGCTAATTGCCTCAAATTTTTAAGGCAATTAACCTCATTACTATCAACACGCCCTTCTAATCAAAATGCCAAATGCATCTTTAGTCAAAATGCCATTTTCCATTGATACGTAATCAATAATCAACCAACTCTCTGAAGCTTTCATTTAGAAGACAAGTATCTGGAAATTATCTCAATTGTCTATAAGGGCGTGTTTATGGTAATAAGATTAATTGCCTTAAAAATTTGACAAGTATCTGGAAATTATCTCTACTGCCCCATTTTTTACATTTTTTTTAAGGCAATTAGCCTCATTACCATAAACACGCCCTCATAGCCATAAAGCCAAATTAATCTCCTGTCAAAATGCCATTTTCCATTAATACATAACCAATAATCGACCAACCCTCTGAAGTTTTCATTTTGAAGACAAGTATCTGGAAACGATTTCTACTGCCCCATCGTTTTCCAATTTTTAAGGCAATTAACCTCATTACCATAAACATGCCCTCGTAGCCAAATAAGCCAAAATCATCTTCTGTTAAAATGCCATTTTCCATTGATACATAACCAATAATCAACCAGCTCTCTGAAGTTTCCATTTTGAAGAGAAGTATCTGGAAATTATCTCTTCTGCCCCATTTTTAAAAAATTTTTAAGGCAATTAACCTCATTACCATAAACACGCCCTTATAGCCAAAAAGCCAAAATTAATCTTCTGTCAAAATGCCATTTTCCATTGATATGTAACCAATAATCGACCAAGTCTATAAAGTTTTCATTGTGAAGACAAATATCTGGAAATTATCTCTACCGCCCAATTGTTTTCCAGGTTTTTAAGGCAATTAGCCTCATTACCATAAACACGCCGTTATAGCCAAAAAGCCAAATGCATCTTCTGTCAAAATGCCATTTTCCATTGATACGTAACCAATAATTGATCAACTCTTTGAAGTTTCCATTTTGAAGACAAGTATCTAGAAATTATCTCTACTGCCCCATTTTTTTAAATTTTTTTAAGGCAATTAACCTCATTACCATAAACACACCCTTATAGCCAAAAAGCCAAATGCATCTTCTGTCAAAATGCCATTTTCCATTGATACATAACCAATAATCAACCAGCTCTCTGAAGTTTCCATTTTGAAGAGAAGTATCTGGAAATTATCTCTTCTGCCCCATTTTTAAAAAATTTTTAAGGCAATTAACCTCATTACCATAAACACGCCCTTATAGCCAAAAAGCCAAAATTAATCTTCTGTCAAAATGCCATTTTCCATCGATACGTAACCAATAATCAACCAACTCTCGGAAGTTTCCATTTTGAGCACAAGCATCAGGAAATGGGATCAGCATGGCAGATGCTGATCCGTGAGGCCGCCATTCCCACTCCCGGGAATTCCGAGGGGACACGGAGAAGGGGACGATGTCCCACCTCCACTCGGCTTGCAGGTGGAGGCGCTCGTACTTCTTGTGCACCTCTCCCACGGTCAGGTGCGGGTGGAGCCAGTGGATCTCGTTGGATTTGACGTGCTTGAGGCGCAGCCCGTAGCACTGGGACAGCCGGATGTCCGGCCCGATCCGCCCGCTCACCAGGATGGAGCGGATCACCTCCTGGGAAAAAGGGGAAAAACCGGGATCCGGCGAGCGCGGGGATTGCGCGGGATCGCGGAACGGTGAGGGTGGGGAAGGGGATTAAATCGTATCCGTGATCCAAGCCGTGCTTGGATGCTGCCAGGGATTCTCTGGGAATTCCAGCCCAGCCGGGAATTCCTTCCCAAGATCCCACCATCCCAAGCTCCCCTTTCCCACTGGAAGCCATTCCCTGCCTCCTGGCCCTCCAGCCCTTGCCCAAATCCCAGCTCTCCTGGAGCCTCTGGAAAAGGCTCCAAGCATTCCCTGGATCCTTCCCTGATCCCAGTGAACATTCCCAGCTCTCCCAGCCTGGCACTGGATCCATCCCCATCCCGATTCCTCCTTGAGAAGGAATTTTGGGATCCAGGGGCTTCCCTGGGAATTTGGGAGTCCAGGAAGGGTCTCCCTTCCCTTTTCCATCTCTGAATTCCATAAAAATGCCTCGGGATGGACCCTGAGTGTCCTTGATCCCAGAATCCTGTAATGGGTGGGATGGGATCCACAGACCTTCAATCCCACAATCCTGGGGTGATCCAAGCCTTCCTTGAATGCTCCCAGGGATTCTCTGGGAATTCCAGCCCAGCCGGGAATTCCTTCCCAAGATCCCACCATCCCAAGCTCCCCTTTCCCACTGGAAGCCATTCCCTGCCTCCTGGCCCTCCAGCCCTTGCCCCAATCCCAGCTCTCCTGGAGCCCCTTTGGGATCGAGAAGCAGCTCCAAGGATTCCCTGGATCCTTGGGTGCTCCTCAAACACATGGGAAATGCAGCTGGAAGCAGACAGATCCAAGAAATCCAACCGAGAATTCCCATTCCCAGCTCCAAATTCTCAATCCCAGCCCCAAATTCCCAATCCCAGCCCTGAATTTCCAATCCCAGCTCTGAATTTCCAATCCCAGCCACAAATTCCCAATCCCAGCCCCGAATTCCCAATCCCAGCCCAGAATTCCCATTTCCAACCCCAAATTCCCAATCCCAACCCCAAATTCCCGTTCCCAGCTCCACATTCTCATTTCCAGCCCCAAATTCCAATCCCAGCCCTGAATTCCCAATCCCAGCCCCGAATTCCCAATCCCAGCCCTGAATTTCCAATCCCGGCCCAGAATTCCCAATCCTGGCCGCGAATTCCCAATCCCAGGCCCGAATTGACAATCCCAGCCCCGGATTCCCAATCTCACCTCTAGATTCCCAATCCCAGCCCCAAATTCCCAATCCCAGCCCCGAATTCCCAATCCCGGCCCAGAATTCCCAATCCCAGCCCCAAATTCCCAATCCCAGCCCCGAATTTCCAATCCCAGCCCTGAATTCCCAATCCCAGCCCCGAATTCCCAATCCCCTTCCCACCTACCCGTATCTCCGTGGCCATGGAGCACTTGACCAGCTTGAAGTTCTGGCCCAGGTTGAAGCTGTTGCTGTAGAAGCAAACCTTGAGGATCTGCGTCTCGTCCGGATCCCAGTCCTCCCGGTGATCCCAATCCCGCTGGTCCCGATCCGCCTCCGGGGTCCCCATGGCCTCCAGGGTCCCGGAGAGGCTGCGGGAGGAGCTGCTGCGGGGCCGGGCCAGGGGCTCGGGAACGGCGCTCATCCTCGGGACGCCCGGGGCGTTAGGAGAGGAGCATCCCTTCCCTGCGGGAACGGCCCGCGGGCGCGGCCGGGAGGGAAAAAAACGGGAAAGGGGGAAAACGGGAAAGGGGAAAAGGGAAATGGGGAAAGGGAGAAATGGGAAAGGGAAAGGGAAAGGGAAAGGGGAAATGGGGAAAAAACAGGGAAAGGTGAAAAGGGGAAAGGGAAAAGGGAAATGAGGAAAGGGGGAAAAGGGGGAAAAGGGGGAAAGGGAAACGGGAAAAGGGAAAAGGGGAAAAGGTAAATCAGAAAAGGGAAATGGGGAAAAGGACAGGGAAAGGGAAAGGGAAAATGGAAATGAGGAAAGGGGGGCAAGAGGGAAAAGAGGGAAAAGGGGGAAAGGGAAACGGGGCAAGGGAAAAGGGGAAAAGGTAAATCAGAAAAGGGAAATGGGGAAAAGGACAGGGAAAGGGAAAGGGAAAATGGAAATGAGGAAAGGGGGGCAAGAGGGAAAAGAGGGAAAAGGGGGAAAGGGAAACGGGGCAAGGGAAAAGGGGAAAAGGTAAATCAGAAAAGGGAAATGGGGAAAAGGACAGGGAAAGGGAAAGGGAAAATGGAAATGAGGAAAGGGGGGCAAGAGGGAAAAGAGGGAAAAGGGGGAAAGGGAAACGGGGCAAGGGAAAAGGGGAAAAGGTAAATCAGAAAAGGGAAATGGGGAAAAGGACAGGGAAAGGGAAAGGGAAAATGGAAATGAGGAAAGGGGGGCAAGAGGGAAAAGAGGGAAAAGGGGGAAAGGGAAACGGGGCAAGGGAAAAGGGGAAAAGGTAAATCAGAAAAGGGAAATGGGGAAAAGGACAGGGAAAGGGAAAGGGAAAGGGAAAATGGAAATGAGGAAAGGGGGGAAAGAGGGAAAAGAGGGAAAAGGGGGAAAGGGAAACGGGGAAAGGGAAAAGGGGAAAAGGTAAATAGGAAAAGGGAAATGGAGGGAATGGCAAAGGGAAAGGGAAAGGGAAAGGGAAATGGGGAAAGGGAAAGGGAAAGGGGAATGGGAAAGGAAAAGGGGAAAAAGGAAAAGGGAAATGGGGAAAAGGAAAAGGGGAAATGAGGGAAATGGGGAAAGGGGAAAAAGGGGGGAAGGTGGAAGGGAAAATGGGAAAAAGGGGAAAAGGGGAAAAAACAGGAAAGAGGAAAAGGGGAAAAGAGAAATTGGGAAAGGGAAAAAGGGCAGAAGTGAAGGGGAAAAGGGGAAAAGTGAAATGGGGGAAAAGTGAAAAGGGGGAAAAGGGAAACGGGGAAAAAGGGAAAGGGAAAAGGGGGACAGGGGAAAGGGGGAAAAGGGAAACGGGGAAGGCGGGAAAGGGGGAAGGGGGAAATGGAAAAGGGGGAAAGTGAAATGGGGAAAAAGGGAAACGGGGAAAATGGGAAAAGGGGAAGGGGAAAAGGGGGAAGGGAAACAGGGAAAAGGGAAAGGAGAAAATAGAAAAGGAAAAGGAGAGAGGAAAAAGGGGACAAGTGAAGGGGAAAAGGGGCAAGGGGAAAGGGAAAGGGGGCAAGGGGAAAAAGGGAAAAAGGGGGAAAAGGGGAAAAAGGGGGGAAGAGGGAAAAGAGGGATAAGGGAGAAAAAAGGGGGGAAATGGAGGAAAGGAAGACAAGGAGAGAAAAGTGGGAGGGAAACAGGGAAAAGGGAAAGGAGAAAATAGAAAAGGAAAAGGAGAGAGGAAAAAGGGGACAAGTGAAGGGGAAAAGGGGCAAGGGGAAAGGGAAAAGGGGCAAGGGGAAAAGGGGAAAAAGGGGGGAAGAGGGAAAAGAGGGATAAGGGAGAAAAAAGGGGGGAAATGGAGGAAAGGAAGACAAGGAGAGAAAAGTGGGAAAAAGGAACGTGACAAAGGATGTCCCCACCACGCCCAGAACAATGCCCGTGTCCCTGTCACCTCCAGAGCCGTCTCCATGTCCCCAACACCTCCACATCGAACTGTCCGTGTCCCTGTCACCTCCAGAGTGACATCTCCATGTCCCCAACACCTCTTTAAGGACAACTCCGTATCCCTGTCACCTCCAGAGCCATCTCTGATGTCCCCAACACCTCCACTCAAACTGTCCGTGTTCCTGTCACCTCCACATTGACCCCTCCGTGTCCCTGTCACCTCCACAGTGACATCTCTGTCTCCATGTCACCTCCACATCAATATCTCCACGTCCCTGTCACCTCCGGAGTGACATCTCCACATCCCTGTCACCTCCACAGTGACACCTCCCTGTCCCTGTCACCTCCACAGTGACACCTCCCTGTCCCTGTCACCTCCACAGTGACACCTCCCTGTCCCTGTCACCTCCACAGTGACACCTCCCTGTCCCTGTCACCTCCACAGTGACACCTCCCTGTCCCTGTCACCTCCACAGTGACACCTCCCTGTCCCTGTCACCTCCACAGTGACACCTCCCTGTCCCTGTCACCTCCACAGTGACACCTCCCTGTCCCTGTCACCTCCACAGTGACACCTCCCTGTCCCTGTCACCTCCACAGTGACACCTCCCTGTCCCTGTCACCTCCACAGTGACACCTCCCTGTCCCTGTCACCTCCACAGTGACACCTCCCTGTCCCTGTCACCTCCACAGTGACACCTCCCTGTCCCTGTCACCTCCACAGTGACACCTCCCTGTCCCTGTCACCTCCACAGTGACACCTCCCTGTCCCTGTCACCTCCACAGTGACACCTCCCTGTCCCTGTCACCTCCACAGTGACACCTCCCTGTCCCTGTCACCTCCACAGTGACACCTCCCTGTCCCTGTCACCTCCACAGTGACACCTCCCTGTCCCTGTCACCTCCACAGTGACACCTCCCTGTCCCTGTCACCTCCACAGTGACACCTCCCTGTCCCTGTCACCTCCACAGTGACACCTCCCTGTCCCTGTCACCTCCACAGTGACACCTCCCTGTCCCTGTCACCTCCACAGTGACACCTCCCTGTCCCTGTCACCTCCACAGTGACACCTCCCTGTCCCTGTCACCTCCACAGTGACACCTCCCTGTCCCTGTCACCTCCACAGTGACACCTCCCTGTCCCTGTCACCTCCACAGTGACACCTCCCTGTCCCTGTCACCTCCACAGTGACACCTCCCTGTCCCTGTCACCTCCACAGTGACACCTCCCTGTCCCTGTCACCTCCACAGTGACACCTCCCTGTCCCTGTCACCTCCACAGTGACACCTCCCTGTCCCTGTCACCTCCACAGTGACACCTCCCTGTCCCTGTCACCTCCACAGTGACACCTCCCTGTCCCTGTCACCTCCACAGTGACACCTCCCTGTCCCTGTCACCTCCACAGTGACACCTCCCTGTCCCTGTCACCTCCACAGTGACACCTCCCTGTCCCTGTCACCTCCACAGTGACACCTCCCTGTCCCTGTCACCTCCACAGTGACACCTCCCTGTCCCTGTCACCTCCACAGTGACACCTCCCTGTCCCTGTCACCTCCACAGTGACACCTCCCTGTCCCTGTCACCTCCACAGTGACACCTCCCTGTCCCTGTCACCTCCACAGTGACACCTCCCTGTCCCTGTCACCTCCACAGTGACACCTCCCTGTCCCTGTCACCTCCACAGTGACACCTCCCTGTCCCTGTCACCTCCACAGTGACACCTCCCTGTCCCTGTCACCTCCACAGTGACACCTCCCTGTCCCTGTCACCTCCACAGTGACACCTCCCTGTCCCTGTCACCTCCACAGTGACACCTCCCTGTCCCTGTCACCTCCACAGTGACACCTCCCTGTCCCTGTCACCTCCACAGTGACACCTCCCTGTCCCTGTCACCTCCACAGTGACACCTCCCTGTCCCTGTCACCTCCACAGTGACACCTCCCTGTCCCTGTCACCTCCACAGTGACACCTCCCTGTCCCTGTCACCTCCACAGTGACATCTCTGTCTCCATGTCACCTCCACATCAATATCTCCACGTCCCTGTCACCTCCGGAGTGACATCTCCACATCCCTGTCACCTCCACAGTGACACCTCCCTGTCCCTGTCACCTCCACAGTGTCACATCCATGCTCTTGTCACCTCCAGAGTGTCACCTCCATGCTCTTGTCACCTCCGCAGTGCCACCTCCACGTCCCTGTCACCCCCACAGTGCCACCTCCCTGTCCCTGTCACCCCCACAGTGCCACCTCCCTGTCCCTGTCACCCCCACAGTGCCACCTCCCTGTCCCTGTCACCCCCACAGTGCCACCTCCCTGTCCCTGTCACCCCCACAGTGCCACCTCCCTGTCCCTGTCACCCCCACAGTGCCACCTCCCTGTCCCTGTCACCCCCACAGTGCCACCTCCCTGTCCCTGTCACCCCCACAGTGCCACCTCCCTGTCCCTGTCACCCCCACAGTGCCACCTCCCTGTCCCTGTCACCCCCACAGTGCCACCTCCCTGTCCCTGTCACCCCCACAGTGCCACCTCCCTGTCCCTGTCACCCCCACAGTGCCACCTCCCTGTCCCTGTCACCCCCACAGTGCCACCTCCCTGTCCCTGTCACCCCCACAGTGCCACCTCCCTGTCCCTGTCACCCCCACAGTGCCACCTCCCTGTCCCTGTCACCCCCACAGTGCCACCTCCCTGTCCCTGTCACCCCCACAGTGCCACCTCCCTGTCCCTGTCACCCCCACAGTGCCACCTCCCTGTCCCTGTCACCCCCACAGTGCCACCTCCCTGTCCCTGTCACCCCCACAGTGCCACCTCCCTGTCCCTGTCACCCCCACAGTGCCACCTCCCTGTCCCTGTCACCCCCACAGTGCCACCTCCCTGTCCCTGTCACCCCCACAGTGCCACCTCCCTGTCCCTGTCACCCCCACAGTGCCACCTCCCTGTCCCTGTCACCCCCACAGTGCCACCTCCCTGTCCCTGTCACCCCCACAGTGCCACCTCCCTGTCCCTGTCACCCCCACAGTGCCACCTCCCTGTCCCTGTCACCCCCACAGTGCCACCTCCCTGTCCCTGTCACCCCCACAGTGCCACCTCCCTGTCCCGGTCACCCCCAGCGTGACCCCACCCCCACCCAGACCCATTTTCCCCTTTCATTTTCAGAGCCGACAAAAACCCCAAAAAAATCCCAAATCCGCCCAAAAATGTCACCGCGCCCGAAGGTGACACAGCCCCAACCCCCTTCCCAAAAAAAACGGGATGAGGATCTGGGATGATCCCAAATTTTGGGATCCAAAGGGATCCCAAATCCTGCGAGTCCCAAGGATTTTGGGGCCAAGGGATTTGGGAGCCCCAGATTTGGGAATTGGGAACCCCGGGAGGGATTTGGGAACTCCAGGAGGGATTTAGGAGCTCCAGATCTGGGAGCCCCAGGAGGGATTTAGGAACTCCGGGATGGATTTGGGAGCTCCAAAAAGGATTTGGGAGCCCCAGGTGGGATTTGGGAACTCAAGGAGGGATTTGGGAGCTCCAGATTTGGATTTTGGGAGCTCCAGGAGGGATTTGGGAGCCACAGGAGGGATTTGGGAGCCCCAGGAGGGATTTAGGAACTCCGGGATGGATTTGGGAGCTCCAAAAAGGATTTGGGAGCCCCAGGTGGGATTTGGAAACTCCAGGAGGGATTTGGGAGCTCCAGATCTCGTATTTTGGAGCTCCAGGAGGGATTTGGGAGCCCCAGGATTGGAATTTGGAGCCCCAGATTTGGGATCCCTGAAAGGGATTTGGGAGCCCTGGAAGGGTTCCCCTTTCATTTTCAGAGCCGACAAAAACCCCAAAAAAATCCCAAATCCGCCCAAAAATGTCACCGCGCCCGAAGGTGACACAGCCCCAACCCCCTTCCCAAAAAAAACGGGATGAGGATCTGGGATGATCCCAAATTTTGGGATCCAAAGGGATCCCAAATCCTGCGAGTCCCAAGGATTTTGGGGCCAAGGGATTTGGGAGCCCCAGATTTGGGAATTCCAGGAGGGATTTAGGAACTCCGGGATGGATTTGGGAGCTCCAAAAAGGATTTGGGAGCCCCAGGTGGGATTTGGGAACTCAAGGAGGGATTTGGGAGCTCCAGATTTGGATTTTGGGAGCTCCAGGAGGGATTTGGGAGCCACAGGAGGGATTTGGGAGCCCCAGGATTGGATTTTGGAGCTCCAGATTTGGGATTTGGGATCCCTGAAAGGGATTTGTGAGCCCTGGAAGGGATTTGGGAACTCCAGATTTGGGATTTGGGAGCTCCAGGAAGGGATTTGGGAGCCCCGGAACTGGAATTTGGGATCCCTGAATGGGATTTGGGAGCCCCAGATTTGGGATTTGGGAGCCCTGGGAGGGATTTGGGCATTCCAGGTTAGATTTGGGAGCCCCGGAAGGGATTTGGGAGCTCTGGGAGGGATTTGGCAACCCCAGGATTGGAATTTGGAGCCCAGATTTGGGATCCCTGAAAGGGATTTGGGAGCCCTGGAAGGGATTTGGGAACTCCAGGAGGGATTTGGGATCCCCACATTTGGGATTTAGGAGCGCCGGGAGGGATTTGGGAGCCCCAAAAAGGATTTGGGAGCGCCAAATTTGGGAGCCCTGAGTGGGATTTGGGATCTCAGATTTGGGATTTGTGAGCCCTAGAAGGGATTTGGGAACTCCAGGATTGGATTTGGGAGCCCTGAAAGGGACTTGGGAGCCCTGGAAGGGATTTGGGAACTCCAGGATTGGATTTGGGAGCCCTGAATGGGATTTGGGAGCCCCGGAGGGATTTGGGAACTCCAGGAGGGATTTGGGAACTCCAGGATTGGATTTGGGAGCCCTGAAAGGGACTTGGGAGCCCTGGAAGGGATTTGGAAACTCCAGGAGGGATTTGGGATCCCCACATTTGGGATTTAGGAGCACTGGGAGGGATTTGGGAGCCCCAGATTTGGGATTTGGGAGCCCTGAATGGGTTTTGGGAGCCCTGGAAGGGATTTGGGAGCCCCGGGCGCTCTCAGGCCCGGGATCCAAGGTGTGCCGGAGCCTCTGGAATGAGGAATTCCGCATCCGGAGCCTCTGGAATGTGGAATTCTGCATCCGGCTGCTCGCGGGGCCCGCCCGGCAGAGCTCGGGTTAACGATTAAACCTCCGGGAAGAGCCGGGAATGCGGGAAGGGATTTTCATGGAATTCGGGGGTGGAAAAGGGAAGGGAGACCCTTCCTGGAGTCCCCAATTCCCAGGGAAGCCCCTGGATCCCAAAATTCCTTCTCCAGGAGGAGTCGGGATGGGGATGGATCCAGTGCCAGGCTGGGAGAGCTGGGAATGTTCACTGGGATCAGGGAAGGATCCAGGGAATGCTTGGAGCTTTTTCCAGAGGCTCCAGGAGAGCTGGGATTTGGGCAAGGGCTGGAGGGCCAGGAGCCAGGGAATGGCTTCCAGTGGGAAAGGGGAGCTTGGGATGGTGGGATCTTGGGAACTGTGGATGGCCTATCCCTGGAGTTTTTGGGGAACAGCTTGGATGGATGGGGTTTTTTTGGGGGTGATTTGGGTTGGGGTTTTTTTGTTTTTTTGCTTTTTTTGCGGGGGGGGGTTGGGTTTTTTGCTCTTTCCACCCCGGGGCCTCGCGGGGCCAGCCCCGCAGGAAGCCACATCCTTTGCACAACCCCCGGTGACACTCGGGGCCTGTCCCCTCCCCAGGTGGCCGCAAGAGCAGCCTGGGGACAGCCAGGCCGCCTCCCCCACCCTGTCCCCTTCCTGCCCCCCAAAAGCCGAGTCCACCCCCATCCCAAAAAAACCCAAAAATTTGGTTTGGGGTCCGAGGGGATTCCAGGTGGGAACGACCCCAAATCCAGCCCCGGGATGAGCTGAATCTTAGGGAATGTGGGACAGAAATATTCCATTTATGGGGTTTTTTCCCCCATTTTCCCTCATTCTCAGCCCCATTCCTAGGGGGGTGGCACGGGGACAGCGGGGCTGGATGTCCCCAAGGTGTCCCCATCCCTTTCCCCCTGGCTGGCAACGGGATGCAGGGAGCATCCCATGGAAAACCCCATGGAATATCCCAAGGAGAATTCCCAGCAGCACCCCCCTGGCCAGGGCTGGGGACATCGAGTGACATCGAGGGACACAAGGGACACAAGGGACACCAATGTCCCCTCAAAGCCCACAACGCCACGAGGGACAATCCCGTCCTTCTCACCACCCCCCGCCCCATCCAAACCTTCCAGTCCCAAACTTTCCCCCTCCCAGACCCCCAGAAGCGCCCCCGGTGCCATCGCCACCCCCCTTGTCGCCGTCCCCAAGCCGTGTCACCTCCCCCCCGCGCCGCGGGGACACATCGCAGCGCTCCCCGTGACGCAACCGCGGGGACACGGAGGAAACGAAACCGAGCCCGGCGCTGCCACCAACTGTCCCCTCCCTGCCCCCCACCGCCACCCCGTGTCCCCCGGTGTCCCCCGGTGTCGCCTGCCCCCGCCGGTGACACCGGCACAGCCCCGGTGGCCCGGGGGCCACCTGCCCGCACCAGGAAGTCGCCCCGGTGGCTCGGTGTCCCCGCCCGGTGTCGCCTCCCCGGGCGCTGTCGCCAAGCCCAGCCCCGGGGTGTGGGGGTGGGGGGGTGGTGGCAGCTCGGTGACAACTCTGAGGTGTCCCCCCCGCCACCCCCGGCTCCGGAATTCCGCCGGGGAATTCTCCGGGATGAGTTTTCCCGGGATCCGCCCCTCCGCCAGGTGAGCGGCGCTCCAGGTGCGCGGCATTCCCGGCGCGTGGAATTCCCGAATTCCCGGCGGGATTCCCGGGATGCCGGCGGCACTTACGGAGTGGTGGCCCCGCGGTGTCGCCGCTGTCGCCCCCGGGGTGTCGCCGCTGTCGCCCCCGCGGTGTCGCCGCTGTCGCCGCTGTCGCCCGCGGCGAGCGCGCGGCCGGCGGCGCTTCCTGCTGTGACTGAGTCGGGTGCGCAGAGGGACCGACACCGGAACCGGCACCGGGACACCCGACCGGGACACCGGACCGGCACCGGGACACCCGACCGGGACACCGGACCGGCACCGGGACACCCGACCGGGACACCGGACCGGCACCGGGACTCGGAACCGGCACCGGGACACCCAACCGGGACACCGGACCGGCACCGGGACACCGAACCGGGACACCGGACCGGCCCCGGGACTCGGAACCGGCACCGGGACACGGAACCGGGACACCGAACCGGCACCGGGACTCGGAACCGGCACCGGGACTCGGAACCGGCACCGGGACACCCGACCGGGACACCGGACCGGCACCGGGACACCCGACCGGGACACCGGACCGGCACCGGGACACCCGACCGGGACACCGGACCGGCACCGGGACACCCGACCGGGACACCGGAACCGGCACCGGGACACCGAACCGGGACACCGAACCGGGACACCGAACCGGCACCGGGACTCGGAGCCGGCACCGGGACTCGGAACCGACACCGGGACACCGAACCGGGACACCGAACCGGCACCGGGACACCCGACCGGGACATTGGACCGGCACCGGGACACTGAACCGGCACCGGGAGACCCGACCGGGACACGGAACCGGAACACGGCACCGGCACCGGGACACTGAACCGGCACCAGCACACTGAACCGGGACACCGAACCGGGACACGGGACCGGCACCGGGACTCAGAACTGGCACCGGGACACCGAAGCCGGAGCAGGACTCGGAACCGGCACATGGAACCGGCACTTGACAGCGGGACACGGAACCGGCACCGGGACACCCAACCGGCACACTGAACTGGCACCGGGACACCCAACCGGCACACGGGACCGGCACCAGGACACCGAACAGGGACACAGCGCCGGCACTGGCACCAGGACATGGAAACCAGTACCGGGACTTGGAACCAGGACACGGAACCCGGCACCGGGACCCAGAACACAGCACCAGACAGTGGGACTGGGACCAGAACCGGCACCGGGACACAGAACACAGCACCAGGACTGGAACCGGCACTGGGACACGGAATCGGCACCAGGATTCAGAACGCAGCACCCGACAGCAGCACCGGGACCAGAACCAGGACACGGAACCAGCACCGGGACACAGAACCGGCACTGGGACTCAGAACACAGCATCTGACAGTGGGACCGGGACTGGCACCAGGACACAGAAGTGGCACCGGGATTCAGAACCCAGCACCCGACAGCGGCATCGGGACTGAGACCAGCACCGGGACACGGAACCGGCACCGGGATTCAGAACCCAGCACCCAGCAGAGGCACCGGAACCGACACCGAGATTGGCACCAGGAGCCGGCACTTGATACCCAAGAGCAGCACTGGAACCGGCACTGGGAGCAGCACTGGCACCTGGCACCAGCACCATGACCCACAACCAAGTACCCAACAGCGGCACTGGAACCGGGACAGGCACCGGGACCCGGGACTGGGACTCAGAACCCAGCACCCGGCACCGGGACCGGGGGCGGGACCTGGCACCTGACACCAGGACCGGCAGCAGGACTGGTACCGGGTACTGGAACCAGAGCCCAGAACCAGCTCTGGGACACAGAACACAGCACCTGACACCCAGCAGTGGCACTGGGACTGGCACCGGGACCCAGAACCCAGTACCCGACAGCAGCACCGGAACCAAGACCAGGACTGGGACCCAGCACTTGACAATGGCACAAGCACCGGAACCAGCGCCCAGCACGATACCGGGACACAGCACCTCACACCGGCACCGGGATCTGGAACCGGCACGGGACAGTGGCAATGGTGCCCAGAAGTGGAACCGGCACCAGGACCCAGCACCCAACACCGGCACTGGAACCGGAACTGGCACCTGACAGAGGCACCAGAACCAGAAATGGCACCGGGACCAGGACCCAACACTGGCACTGGAACCGGCACCGGCACTGGGACCGGCACCCAGCACCCAACACCGGCACGGCACTGGAACCGGCACCGGCACCGGGACCGGCACCGGGACCGGCACCCAGCACCCAACACCAGCATTGGGACCAGAACCGGGACCAAGAACCGGGACCCAACACTCAACACCCAACACTGGCACCGGGACCGGAACAGGGACCCAGAACCATCCTTGGGCACTGCCAGGGATCCAGGGATTCTCTGGGAATTCCAGCTCAGCTGGGAATTCCTTCCCAAGACCCCACCGTCCCAAGCTCCCCTTTCCCACTGGAAGCCATTCCCTGCCTCCTGCCCCTCCAGCCCTTGCCCAAATCCCAGCTCTCCTGGAGCCCATTTCCAGCTGTATCCCATTTTCCCTGCATCCCATCTCTCTTGTATCCCATTTTCCCTGCTTCCCATTTTCCCAAATTCCCATTTTCCCTGTTTCCCATCTCACTTGCATCCCACTTTCCCATATTTCCCATTTCCACCTGCATCCCATTTTCCCTGCATCCCATCTCTCTTGTATCCCATTTTCCCTGCTTCCCATTTTCCTATTTTTCCATTTTCCCAATTTCCCATTTTCCCCTTTTCCCTTCTTTCCCTGCATCCCCTCGGCACCTGCTTCCCGGGAATCCGACATTTTCCCGGGTATCCGACCTTTTCCAGGGAATCCAACCCCTTCCCGGGTACCCGACCTTTTCCCGGGAATCCGCCCCCGGCCGGGAGCGCTGCCGGAATCCCACGCACGGGAATGACTCAGGATCAGGGAGAACAGCGAAGGAACTCTGCGTTCCCGATATTCCCGGTGTTCCCGAGCCGGGATTGGATCAAACCCAACCACCCGGGAAGGAAAAGCTGCCCAGATGTCCTGGAATTTCGGGATGAAAGCTTCCAGGAGGATCCTCAATCCCACTTTTTATTTTTCCTTTTTTTTTGGCTGTTGGGATCGTGATTCCCAATCCAGAAAACCTCTGGAGCTCCAGCTGTCTGATCCCAGCCTCGTCGTTCCCAGCCCTGCAGCCAATCCCAGGAATTCCATGGGATCCCAGGAATTCCACGGGATTGAGGGGGGAGGCTCACCGCATCCCCCCCTCAGGGAAAATTCCCAAGTTTCAGGGAATTTTTCCCAATTTTCCAAATTATTCCTTCTAATCCCCATCCCAATGGATATTTTGGCTGTTCCGGCTGCTCCAGCTGGGAAACAATCCCAGGAAAAGACATCCCAACACATTCCCAGGCTTTGGAAAATCCTAAATCCCGAATTTTTCCAGGCAAGAAAAGAAGGAATTCCCACCTGCCCCCACTCCGCCTGTTGCCTGCCCAAAAATGATCCCGGAAAAATTTGGGAATTCATTTTCCAGCCTGTGCTGACCCGGGATTGAGATTCCATGGCTCTGCCAAATTCCCAAATCATGGATGGTCCATGAATTCCCATGTGTCCATCACTCGTTCCCATATTCCCATCATTCCCAGATATCCCTCATTCTGAAATATCCATCATTCCCATTTTCCCATCATTCCCACATTTCCATCATTCCCACCATTCCCATCATTCCCACCTGTCATTCCTTCCCATATTCCCATCATTCCCAGATATCCCTCATTCTGAAATATCCATCATTCCCATTTTCCCATCGTTCCCATATTCCTATTATTCCCATTTTCCCATCATTCCCATCGTTCCCATCATTCCCATATTCCCATCATTCCCGTCTATCCCTCATTCCCACCTATCCCTCTTTTCCATGTGCCCATCATTCCCATGGATCCCTCATTCAGAAATACCCATCATTCCTATTATTCCCATAATTCCCAGACATCCCTCACTCCCACACATCCATATTCCCACCATTCCCATGGATCCATCATTCCCATCATTCCCATATTCCCACTACTCCCAAGTGTCCATCGTTTCCATATTCCCATCATTCCCATGGGTCCCTCATTCCCACATATCCATCATTCCCATTTTCCCATCATTCCCATTTTCTCATCATTCCCATATTCCCATCATTCCCAGGTATCCATCACTCCCATATTCCCATCATTCCCACATATCCACCATTCCGAGATATCCCTCATTCCCAGATATCCATATTTCCCAATTTCCCATTATTCCCATATTCCCATCATTCCCATGGATCCATCATTCCGATATTCTCATCATTCCCAGGTATCCATCATTCCCAGATCTCCCTCATTCCCACCTGTCCATCATTCTCACCTGTTCATCATTCCCATATTCCCATCATTCCCATCACTCCCATATTCCTATTATTCCCATTTTCCCATCATTCCCATCATTCCCATCATTCCCATGTCAATCCCCTCATTCAGAAATACCCATAATTCCTATTATTCCCATAATTCCCAGACATCCCTCACTCCCACACATCCATATTCCCACCATTCCCATGGATCCATCATTCCCATCATTCCCATATTCCCACTACTCCCAAGTGTCCATCGTTTCCATATTCCCATCATTCCCATGGGTCCCTCATTCCCACATATCCATCATTCCCATTTTCCCATCATTCCCATTTTCTCGTCATTCCCATATTCCCATCATTCCCAGGTATCCATCACTCCCATATTCCCATCATTCCCACATATCCACCATTCCGAGATATCCCTCATTCCCAGATATCCATATTTCCCAATTTCCCATTATTCCCATATTCCCATCATTCCCATCACTCCCATGTCAATCCCTGACCCCCAAAATCCCCTCTTCCATTCCCACTTTTTCCCGGGAACCTTTCCCGGCCCATTCCCGCTGGGAACGATCCCCACTCAAACAACTCCCTACATTTACACCGACATTCCCGCTTTTCCAGCCTCAGTTCCCAGCTGGAAAAGGTCGGATTGCACCTGGATAATCCTGGAAACCCCAAAGATGGGATCGGGATCCTGCCGGGTTACGTCGGATCCCGGGAATCTCCCATGGAATCCACATCCCTGGGAATCACTTCCCAGCCTTTGTTTTCCTGGAATGTAACCACTCCATCCCTCCAAATATCCCAATTTTCCTGGAATCCTGGAATTCCAGCACTTCCTTCCCTCTGGAGCCATCCCAGACCCATCCAAGGCTCCTTCCTGCTGCTTCCCGCCCTTCCCGGGAAGCGGCAGCCGGGATTCTCCTGCCAGATCCCAGGATTTTCCTGTCATATCCTGGGATTTTCCTGTCAGAGTCCATGATTTTCCCATCACATTCCAAGATTTCCCTGTCAGATCCCTGGATTTTCCCATCAGATCTCAGTATTTTCCTCCTATTATTCCCATTTTCCCTGTCAGATCCTGGGATTTTCCTGTCAGATGCTGAGATTTCCCCACCGGATCCCGGGATTTTTCTAACAGATCCCAGGATTTCCCCATCAGATCCCAGGATTTTCGCTGTCAGATCCCGGGATTTTCCCATCAGATCTCAGCATTTTCCCATTAGATCCCAGGATTTTCCCATAAAATCTCAGGATTTTCCTGTCAGATCCTGAGATTTTCCCATCAGATCCCAGAATCTTCCTGTCAGATCCCAGGATTTTCCCCGTTACATCCCAGGTTTTTCCTGCCAGATCCCGGGATTTTCCCATCATATCCTGGGATTTTCCTGTCAGATTCCATGATTTTCCCATCAGATTCCAAGATTTTCCTGTCAGATCCTGGGATTTTCCTGTCAGATCCCAGGATTTCCCCATCAGATCCCGGGATTTTTCTATCAGATCCCGGGATTTCCCCATTAGATCCCAGGATTCTCCCATCAAATCCCAGGATTTTCCTGTCAGATCCCAGCATTTTCCTCTCAGATCCTGGGAGTTTCCCATCAGATTCCAGAATCTTCCTGTCAGATCCTGGCATTTTTCCCTCAGATCCAGGGATCTTCCTGTCAGATCCCAGGATTTCCCCATCGGATCCCGGGATTCCGACGGAAGGGATTTTGGGGCCGTTTTTGGCCCCAGCTCCGGAGCTTTCCGAGGTTTCCCGGGGGCTGTCGGGAGCCTCGGCCTCTTCCTGTTCCCTTTTCTCTGCCGCTTCCTCAAACGGCCTCCCCGTGATCCCAGCGTTCCCGTCCTTGCCGGGATCCTTCCTGGGATCCTTCCTGGGATCCTTCCAGGGATCCTTCCCAAGATTCTTCCTGGGATTCATCCCCATAATTCCTGGGATCCATCCCTGCTCCTCCTGGGATCCCAGTCCTTCCCAGGATCCATCCAAGTCCTTCCTGGGATCCTTCCTGGGATCCTTCATGGAATCCTTCCTGGAATTCATCCCCATAATTCCTGGGATTCATCCCCATAATTCCTGTGATCCAGCCCTGCCCTTCCGGGGATCCTTCCTGGGATCATTCCTGGGATCCACCCCCATAATTCCTGGGATCCATCTCTGTCCTTCCAGGGATCCTTCCCGGGATCCTTCCCAGGATCCAGTCCAGGCCTTCCAGGGATCTTTCCCGGGATCCATTCCCATCCTTTCCAGGAGAATTCCAAGGATCCATTCTATAATTTCTGGAATCATTCCTGGGGTCCTTCCTGGGATCAATCCCCGCCCCACTCAGGATCCATTCCCATCCTTCCTGGGATCCTTCCTGGGATCCATGCCCATATTTCCTGGGATCCACCCCCCTCTTTCCCAGGATCCATCCCTGTCCCTTCCTGGATGTTTTCTGGATGTTTTCCACTATCTTTCCCAGGATCCAACCCTGCCCTTCCCAGGATCTTTCCCAGGATCCAACCCTGCCCTTCCCAGGATCTTTCCCAGAATCCATCCCTGTCCTTTCCAGGATCCATCCCCACTCTTTCTGGGATCCATCCCAGCTCTTCCCAGGATCCATTCCTGTCCTTCCTGGGATCCTTCCCAGGATCCATCCCTGCTCTTCCCAGGATCCATTCCTGCCCTTTCCAAGATCCTTCCTGGGATTCTTCCCAGGATCCATCTCAATCATTCCCAGGATCCATCTCAATCATTCCCAGGATCCATTCCCATCTTTTCCAGGATCCTTCCCAGGATCCTTCCCGGGATCCGTCCCCCTCCCTCCCGGGATCCTTCCTGGGATCCACCCCAGGATCCATCCCTGTCCTTCCCGGGATCTTTCCAGGGATCCTTCCTGGGATCCTTCCCAGGATCCATCCCGGTCCTTCCTGGGATCCATCCCAGGATCCATCCCTGTCCTTCCTGGGATCTTTCCAGGGATCCTTCCTGGGATCCATCCCTGCCGTTCCCAGGATCCATCCCAAGGGCAAACGCAGCCAAACCCGTGGGATTTTCCACGGGAAAACCTCCTTTTATCCCTGTGGGAATTTTCCCGCTGGTTATCCCAGGTTTTACCCCTTCCTCGGTGGAGGAACCATGGATATCCCACCCAGAAAATTCCCAGATTTTCAGCTCCATCCACCAGGAAAAAGCCAAAGGATTCCGACGCTGCATTCCCAGCCCTTGGAAAAGCTCGGGGCTGGATATGGATTTTTCTGGAAGCCGGGATTTGCATCCTGCTCCCGGGATTTCTCACCTCCGAGATTCCCAAATCCTTCCCGATTCCTGTTCAGACATTCCCTGGATGTTCCCTTTCCCTGGGACATTCCCAGCCACTTCCAACACCCCCAGGAGATCCCCGGCTGGGATCCCAATCCCAGTGATCCGGCAGTGGGATCATTCCCGAGGGAATCACGGAATCCCTGGATGCACCAAATCCCAGCAAATCCACAACATTCCCAACTCCCGCTTCCAGAACCGCCCCAGCGCCGGGAAAACCTTGATTCCAGCAAATCCCACGGAACTCCCGATCCTCGGCTCTCACATTCCCAAATTCCCGAGCTTCCACCTTCCAAACTTCATCCCGGTTTTCCCGGAATGTTGGGAAGAGGACGGCGAGCGCCTTTCCCAACTCCTGCTCCCATCCCCTCGGCTCTTCCCGGCGTTTCCCGAATTTGGGAAGCGGCTCTCACCTTCCCGCGGGATCCCCGTGTCCAGGCGGCTCCCGGTGGGATCGGCTCCCGGCTCCCGGTGGGATCGGATCCCGCGGGAAGCGCTGGAATCGCTTCCCAGGAAGCCGGGATGGAAAAGTCGGGAAAGCAGGAAAACTCCGGGATCCCCCTCACCTGCACGGCGGGGTCCCGGCAGAGCTTTGGGAATCCGCCGGGAACTCCGGCGCGGATTCCCGGGAATCCTTCCCGCTCCTCTCCCGGCGCGGGGGGATCCCCGCCAGCCCGCCCCGGATCCCGGGAAAAGCCGGAGCCGCTCCCGGGGCGCGGAAGGAGCCGGGGCAGGAAGGGGGAAGGAGCGGGAGGCGGTCCCGGGGCCGCCACTCCCCGGGAAGCGGCGGCACCTTCCCGATCCCGGGATCCCCGCGATCCCGGGAATTCCGCCCGCAGGACCAGCCCCGGCCCCCGATCCCGCAGAGGGGTTTGGAATTACGGGAATGCCAGGAGGAAAAATGGGAAGGGGAGCAATGGGATGCCCCTGATCCCACAGCTCCCATCCCGGGATGCGCTGGGAATTCCCAGTGGGAATGGGGAAGAGAAGGGGGGTGAGCGCTTCCCGAAATTCTAGGTGGGAATTCCTGTGGGACTGCGGCCCCTTTCCTGGCCCAGAGGATCCTTCCCACTCCTGGGATCCCCGGGATCCTGGGAATTCTGCCCCGAGGATCCTGCACCGAGGAGGAATCCCAATCCCAATTCCAATCCTGATCCCGATCCTAATCCCAGAGAGGTTTTGGGATCGCTGGGAATGCCAGGAGGAAAAGCAGGAAGAGGAGGGGAGCAATGGAATGCCGCTGATCCCACAGTTTGGGGGTGGCTGCAGTCCCGGGATGAGCTGGGAATTCCCAGTAGGAACGGGGAAGCGAGAGGGGAATTCCCAAAATTCCAGGTGGGAATTCCTGTGGAGCTGCAGCCCCTGCCGGGATTCTTCTCCCAGCCCATCCCTGGCCCGGAGGATCCTTCCCACTCCAGGAATTCCCCACGAATCCCGGAATCCTGAGCGAATCCCGGGGTCCTGGACAAATCCAGGGATCCTGGCTGAATCCCGGGATCCTGTGCGAATCCCGGGATCCTGTGCAAACCCCAGGATCCTGTGCGAATCCCGGGGTCCTTGGCGAATCCCGGAATCCTGTGCGAATCCCGCAATCCTGTACGGGTGAATCCTGGGGTCCTTGGCAAATCCCGGGATGCTGTGCGAATCCCGGAATCCTGAGCGAATCCTGGGATCCTGGACAAATCCAGGGATTCTGGGTGAATCCCTAAATCCCGGGCTCCTGTGTGAATCCCGGGATCCTGAGCAAGTCCTGGGATCCTGGGTGAATCCCCAAATCCTGGGCTCCTGTGTGAATCCCGGGATCCTGTGCGAATCCCGGAATACTGAGCGAATCCCGGGGTCCTGGCTGAATCCCGGAATCCTGTGCGAATCCCGGGATCCTGAGCGAATCCTGGGATCCTGGACAAATCCTGGGATTCTGGGTGAATCCCTAAATCCTGGGCTCCTGTGTGAATCCCGGGATCCTGAGCAAGTCCTGGGATCCTGGGTGAATCCCGGGCAAATCCGGGGATCCTGTGCAAATCCCGGAATCCTGAGCGAATCCCGGGATGCTGTGCGAATCCCGGAATCCTGAGCGAATCCCGGAATCCTGTGGAAATCCCGGGGTCCACGGCGAGCCCCTGTCCCCGCGGATCCCCCGAGATTCCCATCCCCGGCTGTTCCCGAGCTCTCCCACGCGTGGCGCACGCGGAGATGCGCAATTCCCACGCTCCGGCCGGAATCCTGCATCCTCCGGGCCGGGAATCTCCCCCCGGCACCGGATCCCGCAAAGATTCCCCCCGGGAACCCTCGCGGAGCCACCCCGCTCCTCCTTTTCCCCCTTCCCATCCCCTCATCCCGATCCCAGCCTCGCCCACGCGCAACTTCGGGATCACCCCTCGCTCCGTGGGGTGGGAAAACGCTGCTCAAATTCCCCTCCCGGTTGGAATTCCCGAATTCCCAGCGCGACCCCCATTCCCGGCGGGCTCCCGGGGACTCACAGGAGAGCTGGCTCAGGAGGCGGCTGAGCCATCCCATGCTCCCTTCTCCCGTCGCTCCGGGAACGGCTCCCGGGAAACCGCTGCTCCCTCCCCTCCCTCCCCTTCCACTTCCCAATTCTCCCCTTTTTCCATTGGCACGGAGAGCTGGGAATCAAAATCCGCCGGGATTTATTTATTTTATTTTATTTTTTTTTATCCTCCTTCCCCCCCACCTCCTCCTCCTCCCATCGTTGGGAATCGCGGCTCCCGGAATCCCGGAAAAAAAAACCCCAAAAATAAAAAATTAAATTTTTAAAAATAAATAAAAGGGATCTACTCACTTTTTTTTCCCAAGGGGAATGTTGGATCGGGGGACGAGCTCCGGAGGATCCGGCCGGGATTTGGGAGCGGGAGAAGTTGGAGCCGCTTCCAGAGGGTTGCAAGGAGCTGTTCCCACTGCCGGGAATGCCGCGGGTGCTTGCTGCCATCTTCAGGCTGGAAAAAGCTGGAGCCGGAAAAAATTCCAACCCTTTCCCCTCACCCCCTACCCCCTGTTTTCCAGCATTCCAAGGAATTCGGGGCTTCCCGGCCCTCAAAACCTGCGGCGAGGCCGCAATTCCAGGATTTACTTGGATAATTCCAACTTGGGATGAGTTTTATCGCTTTTCCCCAGGAAAATCCTGGGATGAGGGTGGGTGGATGGGGTCAGGTCACGGGATCATCCCATTTTCCCTCATCCTTTGGGATCGGGGTTGGGAAAGGGATTGAGGGGGGGATGGATCAGGCCGAAATTCCCGGATTTTCCCTTCTTTTCCCATCTCAGCATTCCTGGAGGGAATCACTTGGATCCCAGAGCGATCCCAAAAGGATTGGGAAACCCCAAAATCCATTGGGATCTCCCATAAATGATCCCCTGGAACATTCCCGCTCCTTGACCCCAACCCAGCCCCACCGGGGCTGAGAAATTCCCTGGAAAAGGAAATTCCCTGGAATCTCAGAAAGGAAAAACGGCAGGATTCGGGAAAGAAGAGCTCGGGAAGGCCTGGAATTATTTTTTTTTTTCCCATCCCGGGAGCCCCGGCAGGGCCTCGTCCCCCTCCCCCCCCATCCCATTCCCAAGCTCCCGCGATTTCCATGGAAACTGCGGATCGGAATTCCATGGCAACCCCCATGGCAACGGGCGCTCCCACGTCCCGGAGGAGGAGGAGGAGGAGGAGGGAGAGGCCCGGGAATGCTGAGCCCGGGGAGTTCTGTTCCCTGCCTGCCTTCCACGGAATCCGTGGAATTCCCAAAAAACCCCGGAGCTCGGCGCCAGGGAGGCTGGAGAAGCAAAATCCCAAAATTTGGGAGCGGGTGGGATCCCTGTCCTGGGACACTGCCAGGGCTTCTCTGGGAATTCCAGCCCAGCCGGGAATTCCTTCCCAAGATCCCACCATCCCAAGCTCCCCTTTCCCACTGGAAGCCATTCCCTGCCTCCTGCCCCTCCAGCCCTTGCCCAAATCCCAGCTCTCCTGGAGCCTCTGGAAAAGGCTCCAAGCATTCCCTGGATCCTTCCCTGATCCCAGTGAACATTCCCAGCTCTCCCAGCCTGGCACTGGATCCAGCCCCATCCCGACTCCTCCTGGAGAAGGAATTTTGGGATGCAGGGGCTTCCCTGGGAACTGGGGAGTCCAGGAAGGGTCTCCCTTCCCTTTTCCATCCCCAAATTCCATAAAAATCCCTCGGGATGGATCCAGAGTTTCCTTGATCCCAGGATCCCGGAATGGTTTGGGATGGGATCCATGGACCTTCAATTTCATCCCAGGGACACTTCCCAACATCCCATGGTGGTCCAACAGGGACACTGCCAGGGATCCAGGGATTCTCTGGGAATTCCAGCCCAGCCGGGAATTCCTTCCCAAGACCCCACCATCCCAAGCTCCCCTTTTCCAGGGAATTCCCTCCATTCCCAGCTCTCCCAGCCTGGCACTGGATCCATCCCCACCCCGATTCCTCCTTGAGAAGGAATTTTGGGAATTCCCTGGGAACTGGGGACTCCAGGAAGGGTCTCCCTTCCCTTTTCCATCCCAGAATTCCATAAAAATCCCTGGGGATGGATCCTGAGCATCCTCAACCCCAGAATCCCGGTATGGCTTGGATGGGATCCACGGATTTAAAATCCCATCCCATTCCCACCCCGATCCCGGGGTGCTCCAAACTTTCCTTGGACACTCCCCGGGATTCTCAGGAACTCTCTGGGAATTCCATCCCAGCCCCTCCCCTCCTTCCCGCCCCGTCCCCATCTCCCGGCTCCCAGCGGGAAGGAGCGGGAGGAGCTCTCCCGGTGCCGTTTTTCCCGCTGCTTCCCGCGGAAAACGCGCCGGGAAAATTTGGAAAATTTGGCCGGGGGGGGGGGGGCCCATGAGC